>NW_013666464.1:244556-249098 GCF_000517525.1 Limulus polyphemus
TGATTCGAACCCGCGACCCTCAGATTGCGAGTCGAGCGCCCTAACCACCTGGCCATGCCGGGCCGTTACTTTGTCAAGCCTCCACATGATTGCCAATCATTCTTTTTCAGTGGTGGTTAAAGCTTTTTTGCGTGCTAGCAATTTTCGGCTTAAATACAACACCGAATGTTCCATGCCATCCTCACCTATTTGACTCAGCACAATCCCTATAACTGTATCAAACGTATCAGTTTGCAGAATGGTGGATAATGTAGCCTTATATCTATATAAGTATTTTTTTACACATCACCTCTTTTAATTCCCTAAAAGTCCTCTCACTGGCCTCATACTACACAACGCATTTTGGTCCTGGTTTACAGTTTAATACTGCGATTAGGGCTACTGTTTCCTCAAACTCGGTAAAAAATTTCCTGTAATATCCTATTATCCCTTGCTCCCTTTGTCGTAGGTTTCTTCTAATCTCTGATAGCTTTTACCTACATAGAAAATCAACCCTTTACTCACCATGTGAACTAGATACTCTATACAGTCTACAACAAGCTCACATTTACTTGGTTCTGCTATTAAGCTTGCTTTTCTAAATCTGTCTAAATTTGATGACGAGGAATCCACTTTTTAGGAAGTAAAAGTTTCTGGACAGCTTGAATGTATACTTGATGATGACATAATCTTGTCGAAACGTTGTACATTTATAATACAGTTTTCTTCTTTACCCATTGAAACCTTCTCCAAATTTTGATTAATTTTGTATGCCAATGTAATTTATGTAAGCTATGATTGACTCCCCTAAGCTTCCGTAAGACGTTATCCGTTTAACCTATTAAATGTTGCTAGAACATTCTTTGCTCCCATGGGATAGCATTAAACTAAAATAATCCATTAGGTGTGTAAAACATTGTTTTCTCTTTATTCTCTTCTTCTAAGTCGATTTGGAAATAACCTTTTGACAAATAAATGTTACTAATGTACTGTGCTTGACTAACTTCATTTATTATATCCTCCATGTAAAATAAGGGGTAGGAATCGGTGGTAATAACTTCATTCAACTTCCTCGGGTCAACACAAAACCTTACCCCACCAGTCTTCGATATTAACACTGTAGCATATGTATGAGTGAGAAGATTCCTAATTATCCCCTTTTCTTAACATTTTCCCTCACTTACCTTTCAGAGCTTCATTAAAACAGTATGACACTTTATCGCAGCATTACAAGCTACTTTTATCGTGTGCTTAATTAACTAACCACGTCTATCCCGACCAATCATCATAATCTCTCACATGCTTTCTTCTGTTGCTTAACAGTTAATTGTTCAAAACTTTTAAAATGCCTCATCTGCTCATAAAAATCTAAGATAGTTTTCTATTCACTCTTGTTACTGCTAGCTTTTAAACAGGTCATCATAAAAGTTTCAGGTGCGTCTCTAGTGTAACATGGTTGAAGCATATTTACTTAATACGTTTGTTCCACTATTTCTCAACTCCCTACATTTATGTATCTTATATGTCACTTTATCAACATGCTTAATCTTAGAGAAAGGAAATATGAACCTCGCCGCTAAACTATTCTAGGGTACTGATTCCACAACTAAGTAAGTTACCTTCAGTTTTTGTTCTCAAATATTCTTATCACAGGGAAGCTATTATTTGTTTTCTGAGTAGCTTTAGCGGCTGTGCTAAGCTTTGCCTCAATCTGGTTACGTATGTTATCACATTTCATAACTCGGCTTTGTTTCTGGTCCAACTTCTGTGGTGGCAACATATTACCACTACAGCTATTGTATTTTGCAAACAGACATTACTTTCAAAAGTTTAACATTTCATTTCGATGTGACTTTAGCTAGAGCTACAGTATATCGAGCCCCTTCTGCTTTGATGTTAAACCCAATTAAGTCGAATGTATCACCTGAGAGTTGATTATCTTTTACTACTTATTTTCTCATTAGATTTTTCCAACTATTAGTATCATTAACACATTAACGCCTTGCCAATTAATCATCACTTCTTCTAAATATTCAGTTAAAAATTTCACAATATTTTATTCTACCAAACTTGTCAAATATAAAATATTTCAGTGGAGGTTTACAACTTCCCCCTGAGTTAAAAACTCACATATCTAATCTTTTTATTTTATTTTTTACATTTGTTTCTAAATGTTATACTCAGTTCTCTACAGTTATTTATAAACTGACTTTTTATCAGTGACTTTCAATTCTCCTCCATGCTAGCGTTAATTCTCTACTCATAAAAGTGATCCACATAATTTATAACAATTAAACGAATCTCTATCAAAATCAAAACAAACAAAATAAGAACAATAGAAAACTTATTATCTTTTCTGATTTCAATGCTTCTTCCAGGTGACTTTCCTCCTCGGATTTTGTTAATATGGTTCCACCTTCAAAATCCTCCTTCGTCTTTGCGTTTCGATTCCTAAAAAAACTGATAAACCCCTCTTCTGACATCATTTTATTACGAAATGTTATACTCGCACAGCAACTTTATTTATGTTGAAGCTATACTTATCAGGAATTGATTCACATCAATGTAAATAAATATAAAGAATTTATATTTATTTCTAGTAACCAATATCATATAGGTTTTTAGTTCTTAGCGGGTTTATAGGTTTGAATCTCATATCCGACCAGGCCTTCCCTTGTTTTTTTTCTCTCTTTTTCTTGTTGAGCTCTTGTCTTTTTATCTCTTTCTCAACTACATGCAGAACCGGTTCCTTTGTTTTAGACATTGCACCTTATCAGTATATCTGATTATAACGTTTCATAACTATAGGGGGTCTTGTAGTGTTTTTACTTTCTGAATTTGAAAGGTAGCCGCTACACCCGCTCACCCCTCCCCCAGTATATCTGATTATAACGTTTCATAATCATAGGGGGTCTTGTTGTGTTTTTAGATTCTGCATTTGAAAGATATCCGCTACATCCCCTCAACCTAGTAATTTTTTAATCCCTTAGAATAATAAGTTAGCAAACAATTATTAATAAACATAATTAAGTAATTTATTTTTGAGATAACATACTATATGTATCTGCCAAAACATGTGGTATGTTCCCCAAAAACAAATCACTTCATTATGCTTAAAAATCATTTTTTTCCAACTTATTATTATCATATTGGCACAATGTACTTCCTTACTCAAGAATCACAAAGAATTTTGTAACATTTTTATTTCTTGGAGACTGATCAGAGGCAATCCATTTCATAATAACCTCACTTCATAATAATTGATAATTTTGAACTGACAGATTAGTTCAAAGGCAGTTAGTCAACAGGACCCACCCCCCAACTCTTGAGATACACTCCTCTGATTTGTTAGTGGAAGTTCATCGTTACTAAATATGTATGTGTAGAGTGGTATTTCTATTTTAAAGTAGAGCCGTACGGCTTCAGTAAAGTTTTTATTATGTAAATACAAAACGTCGTTTTTAATTATTTATTATCATTCATCGTTACTGTTATAACACGCCCAAAATGCGTAGCAAGATTTTGTGGCGTATAATCGCGAACCATAATTCTTCAAACTTACGATCGGGTACATTAATCACTAGTCCACGCCTTTTCCATATTATAAGCACTATGCATTGTAGGTTTTAAAATATATTATCTATGGTCTTATAAAGTCGTTTGCTAAAAAGCTGATGTAGTGAGAAAACAGCAAAACATAGTCAGTAGAATTCGATGACGAGGAACCCACTTTGAGACTAATAATGGCTGGAGACGGCTTGAATGGGTAATGAAAAAAACTTTAATATAAGTTTAACATAACAGCAAATGTACAACGTTTCGACAAGGGTACCTAATGATGACAAAACCTTGTCGAAACGTTGTACATTTGCTGTTATGTTAAACTTATATTAAAGTTTTTCTTCATTACCCATTCAAGCCGTCTCCAACCATTAATAGTCAGTAGAAGTTATTTAACTACAGCTATTCAAATGGTTGTTTAAGAACTAGCATGGATAAGGAATTTTATGGGCTTCCCCAGAACAATTTAATCGAGTATTCACTCTTTATATGATGCCAAAGAAAAGATAAGACGATTATGTCCTTTTGTTGCTCTGCCCGATAAATCTAAACCTAATCCTAAGCACTTTAACTTCAATGCTAAAGCAAAGTTGGAGAATCTAGAGTTTACCTTCAACACAATGTTTCGCAGCAATTTTTGAATAAAGGAATAATGAGTATTTTTATACTAAAGAAAGTGAAAAATCAGATTTTATTCGCATGGACAAAAACTCTTTTGCTGTTTTTAATGTTGACTCATTTCTATCTTCTTTAAATATTAACATTATTTTTTGTAGTCGGTATCTGACAATTATTAAGGGAACGGGCGGAGGAGCCACTGGAAAAACAAAGCTCGACAAGGAAAGATTAAAATTGTGTCAAAGAGAAATGGTAAGAGTTTACAATAAAATATAGTGTTTTATAAGTTCGGTGACTTCCAGAAATAAAATAACGAAATTTCTTACATTATTTGTGTTACAAAATCACCGGTTAGATATGTTTTCCAAACATTAGAATGGTTGT
>NW_013666464.1:250054-251805 GCF_000517525.1 Limulus polyphemus
TGCTTTTCAAACACTGAAATAATTGTGGTGCAGGAGTAAATCAAACACTGAATGATTGTGGTACAATAATAAATCATCGGTTGGATATGCTTTCCAAACAGTGAAGTGATCCTGTTCGAAAATAGTTCACAAAGTTTTCAAACAACCAACGAAGGAGTAAACACTGATATAAACATCATGTAAAGGAAACATTATTAAGGCTTATAAAGTTTTAGAGTTGCGAACTTAATCGAGGGACCAACTACCGTTACTAATTTTTCACTCTTACAACAAGTAAAATAATTTTAATAAAATTGTACTTTCGGATGATAAGGAAAAAACTAGTTCATTAGGTATATAAAGTAATTATATGTTATGCTGTATTGATATTCTTAATCAAAAAATGATTAAAATAATGTGATAAGTCGAAATCAGTTATTGGAAATGTGTCAGCTGATGAAAGGTAGTTCTTGTAATAGTGAAGCATAAGCTTATTCCTGTCTCGTATAGCCAAACAGGGACTAGAGTTCAACTTGACGGACTATGAATCTGAGGGTCCAAGGCTCGTGTCATGTTGCGCTTGAAAAATAAAACTTTGTATTCTCTTTTTATTTTAATAAATAACACATGGATAAAAATACTGAGCTTACTTAAAATATTTAAAATTATGAAAAACGTGAGTGAGAGTCTCTAACTAGACTCTGTGTACGTTCTAGCTGATTGGTCAATATTTGAAAGCATTTTATGCACACGTTAACTTATTATATTATGTAATACACTAAGCAAAAACAAAACATGTGAAATCCAATATAAACGTTTCCAACATCTATAAAAGTATTCAAAAGCAAATAAAATTTATTTTCAGGATCACATCGCTACTATGGCCAGAACAATGAAACCATTAATTAACAAAAACTCTATCAAAGAAAAACTGAAGACCACACAAGGATTCCTCCTTAAGCTAAAGGACATGGAAGACGTAAGTGCTATTTTAAATATCCTTTGATTTTTTTATCAAAATTATTTTGGACACGTGTGTAATGTTCAATCTTAAAAATTAATTGTTTTTAAAAAACAACGATTATTTTATACACAATTCTACTAAAAATTAGATTGTTTACAGTCTCCAAATTATTAGAATAATAAATTACTGTACAAAGTTAAAAAGTGGTAAAAAAAGCCCGATCAGACTGGAAAACAATCTTATACACTCTACATGTTTCGAAGTATATCTTGCGTCATCCTCAGGAGTGTAATGTTTTGCTAAAAATAACACTTATTTACACAATTATCAAAACACCAATTTGCATATTAAAGAATTTCACGCCATCTGCTGACAACATTTCCATCACGTCCATCATCCTTATTCAATAATTTAAATTTACTTTTTTACATTTAATTATCTCAATAGATTCACCTATATTCATACCAATTACATTTCCAGATTGTGCTAAAATAATTTTTTCCTATTAAATCAATTTTATTTTTAGTTGTATTAAGAATTTTTTTCCATTAAGTCAATTTTATTTTTAGTTGTGTTAAGAATTTCGCTAACTTTATTTATCGGTTTGTACATCGGAAAAATATTTATTTGTTTTTTAATTTTTTTCGTTATTTGACAAGATGAACCAGGTATATATGATAGTACTAAACATCTTTCTTACTTTTTGTTTTCAGCAAATAGTTTTAACTTAATATTTGTATCCCTGTTTTTTACGTTTATGACAGCTCTGTCAACAACATATGGATTAAAACCTTTTTCCACTGCTATG
>NW_013666464.1:252348-298528 GCF_000517525.1 Limulus polyphemus
AATGATTACAGAGAAGGTTTACGATAAATGGTAGTTTCCAATTGATCCTTATTTTTACTCGCTAAAACAGATAGCCCTTTGTGTAACTTTGTGCTTAACTGCAAACAAACAAATTATTTTAGTAATTTGGAGACTGGAAACAATCTCGTTTTTATAGAATTGTGTATAAAATAAGCGTTGTTTTTTTTATTTTAGTTTTTAAGATCCTTTGATTTGTTTAGGTTTCAATATGAAAAATGTTGGAAAAGCATTACTCAGAATTTCAGGTACTTAAACATTAAGACATAGTTGAAAGTAAATGTTATATAATCTTATTAACCATATTTGTTCGATTGAGTAACAAGTTCCTCACAAGGGCAAGCTAAGAACAGCAGATTTTAAATGTATATAGTTAGGTCCATGACACATGCTCCAGGAGTAAGATTTTGGAGCTAGAAGACTGTAGTTCGGTGGTTATTAAGTTTTCAACGTCTTGAGGTCTGTGGTTGACTGATCATTTATTGATGGATTATGGGTAATCTCTATAGATTAACCATGATGATATCCTACTTATTTGGAAAATCCTTTCACATAAATCCTTATTGAAAACCCATCGCCTTTTAAAGCTTTTATTCATGGGAAGGACTCATGATTAAACATTTTGTATAGTAAGTATTGAATTAAGAAGACATTCGTATGATTTCTTTATATTATATAAACATTTAGCACACTAAAATTCTAGAAGAAAGTTTAAAAGCAAAATTTAATTTAAAACTAATAACAAATAATGCAAAAATATATATACAGGAGAGAAAAACTGCTGAAATGTCAATAAATAATTCAAAATAAGTTATAAAATTTCCTGGTGATCTTCAGAAACCTTTTTTAGTGGGGAAACAAAGAGGTGAAGTAACTAGAGTTTTCTGAGACATCAAAATTTAAAATATTCAACTTCAAAATCTAACGAAAGTACACTCGTTTTTGAAAGGAATGCCGATCATGTAACTAGCGTTGGTACAGATACCTAATTTGTGAAGTGCTTGAAATCTAGAAGAAGGGTATTTCTGTAAATTGTTGAATGTTTTTATTCAAAATCATTTTAAGATCATTCAGTGTATGGCTGTTTTTAATGAAGAGAGCTTTATATTTCTTTAAATACGTGATACGACTTAGTGAAGACTTTATTTACACGTGCACTATTTTTGCTCTCGTGTAACAAAAAATGTGTTCGATACTCTCTTGCTTTCCAGCTGAATGTAAATCTCACGTTAACTACGCTTTGTGAGAATATAAAGTGTAATGTATAACATACACACAGGTATACACATGTTAAGGACTAGATGGTCTTGCTCACATACTGGAAGAGTAAAAATTTGTATCTATCAAACTTTGTTCTCATAGTTTATAAGTATGATGTTGCTTATTGAGAAATAATTTATAAGTACAACTTTAAACCGTGTTCTTTTAATATTATTTTGTAGTATTTTTTGAAAATCATTATAGCTTCCTCACCTTCTCATTCATGATTTTTATAAGAAATTCTTACCATCACAGGTGAAATAAATTCATTAAACGTACTTTTTAATATTGCTTAGAAACTTTAGTTAAAGAAATTTCAAGGAATACACAAAGATTTGATACGATACCACTTAGTTTAGATACGTCTCATTTCATTTTCTGAGATATATGAAGAATTAACTGTGTTAGTTTTTAGCAGTATGGTACAAAAGAAATGGTTAAAATGGGCTATACTGCTTATCCCTAGCCTCAACATGCGCTTCCCGATGTTTTCGTGTGGATGATAAGTGGTGGAAAACGTGTCGCCTACTCTCGACTGCCTGCTAGGGACCTTCTCTTCTCTATTGTTGAGGAAGAAGCAGGAAAACTTTGCGGGAAAGTTCAGACTCTCTTCCTAAAGGTGGCTTTTGAAAAACATAAAACGAATTCTTAAGTAATACAGTAGTTGTTACGTGACTTTTATAAGATCTGGTGCTTATTACTCCTAAGACGCCAGTACATTGTTAAGCCAAATGTTATAGTTTGTTTATCGAAGTGTTTACATACGAGAGAGTGATTAATTATTTAAAATTAATGCAGGATGTGGTTAAGCAAATGAGTTATTTAATAGCTATAATGATTGCTTTTTTACACAAACTTTGATAGAAAATCTAAATATCCGTCTCGTACAGAAATTGTAGTAACGTAATTGCTTAGTTGTCTCCTTTTACGATTTATGCTAATTAAGAAGCTGAGGCAAAGAGAACTCTGAACTAAAAAATAAGATAACAAAACGGGAATGTAGCATTTCACTAATGAGAGTAAAGCAGGGTTGTTTGAACGCTGGTAAGTTTCTGTTTAAGTCTATTATAAAACTGATAAAAGTTTGTTAACAGCTATATTTTTCTTAATTATTCAGTAAGTTAAAAAGTTTCATCTTTGGTATATTCTTTGCTGAGTGAATTATTTTTATATAATGTAATTAACATTTTTTAACTGTTTGTATTCTGGTGGAACTGCCTTGTAATAACTTATTCACACAGTTCTCAGAATATTGCTTCTTCTTAATGCTAAGCTCAACTTTTTGTAGTGATACGGTGTAAAAAATATATATACTTAGTACTTAAGAGCGTGCTTTATTTAATAAAGAATGCTTATGTTACTGGAAACATTCCACTTTTCTGAATGTACATTTTATAGCAAGTGCAAGACGATTTTTAAGCCTTAATTTTCTAAGTCTGAGAGTTCATGTAGAAACAGATTCTTTAGGGCTTCGTGTTTTGTTTTGTACCTAAGCATTTCCTGGCGGTTTTTTGGCTTTCATTCAAAGTTTATCAATCAAATAATGAACTTTCCACATCTAACCTACCATACAGTATTTGTTTACAACTTGTTTCGATCAGTGCATAAACATTGCTGTATATCGAATGTTTGTAAATGTAATTATTGAAACATGTTAATAAAAGATATAATATAGTTGAGATTTTCCTAAACACTTTTTGTGCCTAAAGCTGTAATTAATTTTTTTTTACGTTTCTTTATTAATTACTTGAATTTTTTATCTTTCGAAATGTATTTGATTATTTTTTAAAGAAATTCATAACCAAAATAGCTGTAATTATTGTCAAATATATCTGACATTCTTACTGCAAAATAATTTAAACACTTCTAACTTAAATGCTTTACATCTTGATAATATTCTGAAAATCAAGTTAAAAGCAATTACTGTTTTTGTTCTGGTTCGGCATAAAATTATATTATTCAATTAATATCATTAAGTTATCATTGGAAAATGTGCATTTATTTTCCTATATAACTAAAGAAAAGTTCAATTTTACAATAACTTACAACGATATTAAGAGTTATAAAGTAAAAAGAATGAAATATTGTTGTATAGTTACCAGGTAAAAAGAGTAATGGCCCTGGCGGCTGGTCGATACAGGCAAAACTCCAAATATACCTTTGGTTGGGTTTAACAAAGCACAAGAAACATTACCTGAAAGGACTTCCAAAAGGATACGACATTACGTCAGAAATCAGAAATGCCGACAAGCTACAGGTGTCTCCGCCACTGATGCTGCACTATTCTGGTAAACTGTTAATATTAAGACGGAGAACAAAAATAAATAATAATTTCAAATCGCGGATCTTTGTTAGAAAATACTGGTCCTCATTTAGGTGCAGTTCGATGGTAATAATACCAACATATCAATTTTAAATCTAAAAACTTCAACTGAAATTTATAACTATATACATTATAATAAAATGCTGAGCTTAGAATTATTTATAAACCGTGTAATTAATGGGGCAAAATAAATCAAAGAGATATTACGGGAACTGATTCAGTTGTCAATTTTGTCATGATGGTGTGTCCAACTATGTTTTTAACACCCACGTGACGAAGGGTTGTATTCAAAAGCACGGCAATAAATTAACGTATCCCAGTTTCTAGTAGAACCATGTTGAGAGCTTCTAGTTGAAATTACAACACAGGTAAAACTTTAGACAAAACAAATGTGGAACAGCATGGGTCTATACGTATCTTTTTATTTTATAGAATTGTGAACTATAAGATAGATTTACAGGACGTTGAAGCCGGTTCTCCGTGACAACAATTCTGTAATAAACCAACATATAAATATGAATTCCAATTGAAAAATCTAGAGTACAGACTATAATGTTGGGAGGGTAAAGATTACATCGTATCAGAAGAAGTAGCAGGCACTCATGGCAGCAAGGATACATAGTTTTTATGGGTGGAGGTTACATCTTTTGTTAGAGAATTATAAAGAATGGTACTATAGTTTCGTTATATTATTGTAAAACTTACATTTTATATTCTACTTTTCTTTGGCTGGTGGTTGAGTATATTATCTGATTTGGATTATAAGGATGGATGAGACAAAATCTATAATTAAATTTATGTATATTTTTTATTTCTTGTCTTTGCAATTAATATTTTGAGGTTATCAACTTGTTCATAACCATCTGCAGGTGGTGAATGGTAGGTCATCTTGGGTCGTTGCGCATGTATATAAGCCTTTTTTTCAGTTGCTTGTATGCAATTTTTTCTCCTTCAATTTAGAAGTTAATTGAAAAAACGAGATATCCCCAATACATTGTGGGTGCTATTTCCACTCTGATCTTTTAATTTATATCTTTTGTAATGATCTTAATACATTCATGATCGATTCTTGTAGAATCCATATGCGTGTTAGTAGGTGAGTGGATGTTTATTTCTATTAATTTACTTGACATTTTTTGACAACTTATAGCACTTTCATGTGTTTTATTTAATGTTCAGAAATTGTTTTTATTCGCTAGAAAAACAGGGTTTCGAATTACGGGCTCACATGTATCAGGCTCGATCGTTGATTGGATCAGATGCCTCAGGCCTTTCGGATCCATTCGCTCGCGTCATCTTTAGTGACCAAAGCCAAACCACGCAGGTAAAAAACAAATTATTATTGAATCTTAAAAAGAAGTGACATTCTGTTACGTAACACGATTTTTCAAATACTGTTTGTAGGGTTTGCGTATAGTGAATATTGTTGAAAGCTAATAGATTTGTCTTTCGGTAATTAAATATTCAAGTTCTCTAATACTGATAACTACTTAATTGAAGAGAAATCTTAACCAAAAACTTAATCCCGTGGAGAAAATATGTATTTGCCTAATGTATTTCGTATTCAAAGAATCTGCTTCTTAAGAATAGAAAGTGTAATAAGGGTTCAACGGTTAAGGAGATGTGAAAACATTAGAGAAAATCATTGGTTTTATCTAAATATGAAAGCGATGTCAATAAGAAACTATTACTATAGTTTTGTATTATAAGAAACTACTAAAATAAATCAGTGCGATTTGTGTGAGTTTTCTTGAATCTGAATCCGTGCAACTATAATTGTAACATAACGTCTCGCTGTCATCAATAGATTGAAAAAAAGAGTTTAAAGAGTAGACACGTCTAATGAAAAAACTCAATAAAAGGCATATCTTTATTCGTACAATTACAACCAATGAATGGAGAAAGTGAAGCAACTCACTCTAAAAAGTTCTCCTTTTTCCAAAGAAGTTTAATTACAGAGATATAACAACATGCACTAATAATGGAGATTCTAGTGATTGTTATAATTCAATAGTCTATAGCTAACAGTGGAGATTCTAGTGACTCTTATAATTCAATAGTCTATAGCTAACAGCGGAGATTCTAGTGACTGTTATAATTCAATAGTCTATAGCTAATAGTGGAGATTCTAGTGACTGTTATAATTCAATATTCCATAGCTAATAGTGGAGATTCTATTAATTGCTATAATTTAATAGTCTTTAGCTAATTGTGGAGATTCTAGAGATTGCTATAATTCAATAGTCTATAGCTAATTGCGGAGATTCTAGTGATTGCTATAATTTAATAGTCTATAGCTCATAGTGAAGATTCTAGTGATTGCTATAATTCAATAGTCTATTGTTAAGAGTGGAGATTCTAGTAATTAATATAATTCAATAGTCTATAGCTAATAGTGGATATTCTAGTGATTGCCATAATAATTCAATAGTCTATAGAAAATAGTGCAAATTCTAGTCTTTGTTTTATTCAATAGAGTACAGCTAATAGAGGAGAGTCTAGTCATTGTTGTATTCAATAGTGTACAGCTAATATAGGATATTCTAGTAATTGTTGTATTTAGTAGTTTATAGCTAATAGTGGTGAATCTAGTGATTTTTATCATACAATATTCTATAGCTAATAGTGGAGATTCTAGTGATTGGAATTATTCAGTAGTTTATAGCTAAAAGTAGAGATTCTAGTGATTGTTATAATTCAATAGTCTATACCTAATAGTGAAGATTCTAGTGATTACTATAATAATGCAATAGTCTATAGCTAATAGGGGAGATTCTAGTGATTGTTATAATTCAATAGTCTGTAGCTAATAGTGGAGATTCTATTGATTGTTATAATACAATATTGCATAGCTATTAGTAGAGATTCTAGTGATTGTTATAATTCAATAGTCTGTAGCTAATAGTGGAGATTCTATTGATTGTTATAATACAATATTGCATAGCTATTAGTAGAGATTCTAGTGATTGTTATAATTCAATAGTCTGTAGCTAATAGTGGAGATTCTAGTGACTGTTATAATTCAATAGTTTATAGCTAATAGTGGAGATTCTGGAGTTTGCTATAATTCAAAAGTCTATAGCTAATAGTGGAGATTCTAGTGACTGCTATAATAATTCAATAGTCTATAGCATATAGTGGAGATGTTAATGATTGTTATAATCCAATAGTCTATCGCCAATAACGAAGATTCTAGTGATTCTCACAATTCAATAGTATACAACCAATAATGAAGATTCTAGCGATTGTTATAATTGAATAGTCTAAAACTAATAGTGGAGATTCTATTGATTGTTATAATACAATATTGTATAGCTATTAGTAGAGATTCTAGTGATTGTTATAATTCAATAGTCTATAGCTAATAGTGGAGATTTTAGTGATTGCTATAATTCAATAGTCTATTGCTCATAGTGAAGATTCTAGTGATTAATATAATTCAACAGTCTAGAGCTCATAGTGAAAATTCTAGTGACTGTTATACTTCAATAGCCTATATCTAATAGTGTAGCTTCTAGAGATTGCTATAATTCAGTAGTCTATCGCCAATAAAGTAGATTCTAGTGATTCTTATAATTCAATAGTATACAACCAATAATGAAGATTCTAGTGATTCTTATAATTCAATAGTATACGACCAATAAGGAAGATTCTAGTGATTCTTATAATTCAATAACATACAACCAATAATGAAGATTCTAGTGATTCTTATAATTCAATAGTATACAACCAATAATGAAGATTCTAGTGATTGTTATAATTGAATAGTCTAGAGCTAATACTGGAGATTCTAGTGATTGTTATAATTCAATAGTCTATTGCTAAGAGTGGAGATTCTAGTGGTTAATATAATTCAATAGTATATAGCTAATAGTGGAGATTCTAGTGATTGCAATAATAATTCAATAGTATATAGCTAATAGTGGAGATTCTAGTGATTGCAATAATAATTCAAAGTCTATAGCTAATAGTGGAGATTCTAGTGATTGCTATAATTCAATAGTCTATAGCTAATAGTGGATATTCTAGTGACTGTTATAATTCAATAGTCTATAGTTAATAGTGGAGATTCTATTGATTATTATAATACAAAATTCCATAGCTAATAGTGGAGATTCTAGTGACTGTTATAATTCAATAATATATAGCTAATAGTGGAGATTCTAGTGATTGCTAGAATTCAATAGTCTATAGCTAATAGTGGAGATTCTAGTGATTGCAATAATAATTCAATAGTGTATAGCTAATAGTGGAGATTCTAGTGATTGTTATAATTCAGTAGTCTATAGCTAATAGTGAAGATTCTAGTGATTGCTATAATTTAATAGTCTATAGCTAATAGTGGAGATTCTAGTGATTATTATAACTCAGTAGTCTATAGCTAATAGTGATTGCAATAATTCTATAATTTGTAGCTAATAGTGGAGATTCTAGTGATTGCTAGAATTCAATAGTCTATAGCTAATAGTGGAGATTCTAGTGATTCTTATAATTTAATAATCTACAGCTAACAGTGTACATTATTGTGATTGTTATAATTCTATAGTTTTCAGCTGGTAATGGAGATTCTAGTGATTGTTATAATTCAATAGTCTACAGTTAATAGTAGAGATTCTAGTGATTGTTATAATTCAGTAGTCTATAGCTAATAGTGGAGATTCTAATTATTGCTATAATAATTCAATAGTCTACAGCTAATAGTGGAGATTCTAATTATTGCTATAATAATTCAATAGTCTACAGCTAATAGTGGAGACTAGTGATTATTATAATTCAGTAGTCTATAGCTAATAGTGGAGATTCTAGTGATTATTATAAATCAGTATTCTATAGCTAATAGTGGAGATTCTAGTGATTGTTATAATTCAATATACTATAGCTAATAATGGAAATTCTAGTGACTGTTAAAATTCTATAATCTGTAGCTAATAGTGGAGATTCTAGTGATTGTTATAATTTAATAATCTACAGCTAATAGTGTAAATTCTTGTGATTGTTATAATTCAATAGTCTTCAGCTAGTAGTGGAGATTCTAGTGATTGTTATAATTCAATAGTCTACAGTTAATAGTAGATATTCTAGTAATTGTTATAATTCAGTAGTCTATGTCTAATAGTGGAGATTCTAGTGACTGTTAAAATTCTATAATCTGTAGCTAATAGTGGAGATTCTAGTGATTGTTATAATTCAGTAGTCTATAGCTAATAGTGGAGATTCTAGTAATTGTTATAATTCAGTAGTCTATAGCTAATAGTGGAGATTCTAGTGATTGTTATAATTCAGTAGTCTATAGCTAATAGTGGAGATTCTAGTGATTGTTATAATTCAGTAGTCTATAGCTAATAGTGGAGATTCTAGTGATTGCTCTACTAGTTCAGTAGTCTATATCTCATACCTAGCTAAATGGATTTATATCAATGATCAAATTAGTCACAATCCGTTCAAGATAGAACATTACAGAACCGAAGGGATTTTATTATTTTATTTTATTTAATGCGGATATATGATGTCATGATGCTTAAAACTAGAATGCATATAAAACAAAAAGACCTAATAATCAATTGAATATACTTGCTCTTTACCGGTAATGTGTTTTTCCACGTCAGTAAATTATGTAAAAAAAGGGAATTACTTTCTTGAGAAGATATGAAAAAGTAAAAACGTTTAAGGTGGAGTTTCTGAATATGAAAGTGACTTTTATTTTACTGAAGTTATGTATTTTACTTGGTGAATTCGGTGGTCGAGTTGAAGCACAGAGTTACAATACTAGCGATGTTTCCTACAGGAGTTGTCGTAATTAACATATTTTTTATGAAAATAGAACTTTTATTTCATGAAAATGTTTAGATATTATTGAACTTCTTATATGGTTTATTCCTTTCACTGTTGAGCATCTGAACCAGTTTCGAAATACAGGTGAACTTCCTTTATGGTTTGTTGTTGAGCATGAGAACCGGTGTCGAGATACAGGCAATGAAAACTTTAACATTTTATATCCACAATAGATAAAATGTGGAAACTTCCAGCCGTGAGTAAATTATGTATATTTTTACCACATAAAAGGTTGAATGCAGTTCTAAGCAAACAAAATAATAAAAAAGAGTCAAACAAACTGAGAAAGAAGTAGTATTTAGCGTAGCATATATAGACCGTAATAGTCCTTATATAGGGAGACTTAACAAAATATCAATACAAGAATAGCAGAACATGGACTGCTTGATCACATGTCTACCAACATTTTGAAGATACACGTGTCAGTGAAAATAAAACTATTGAAATATTTGTCGCGAACCTTATAATTATAAACGTGAAATAAAAGAATATCCTATAACAGAACGAAAGAGGCCTGTAATAAACCCAAATTTGTAGCCTGCAGATTTACTGCTGGGCCACTGGGGGGCATTGAAGAGGAAAGCTTGCATATCTAATGTATGACCTCCTTTAAAACTTTGAGGAAAACCTTTTTACAATTTGGTGCTGTGGCTATGTTTAGTTTCTCAGTTTTTCTACTTTCTATCAAAGGATTAATATCTGCATTATTCAGTTCAATTCTGATATTACTCATAGAGTGCTCAAGGTCAGTAATATTTGCTAATCAGTTGTAAAAACTGAATATAGGAACATATTTAAATGTAAAGGGTGAGAACATTTTTACTGTTTGCAAGGATAACTTTTGAACGACCAAATGTTCATCTTTGTCTATAGGTTAATTTAACCGCCAGTAACTCTGAATGAGAGTAAAATTAATTCAAATAAAACAAATAATTGGTGTTAAAACAATTTGTTTATAGTTAACCACAATGCTACACAATGGGCTATCTGTGCTTTGCTCACCACGGGTATCGAAACCCGGTTTCTAGCGTTGTAAGTTCGCAAAGATCCCGCTGTGCCACTAGGGGGCATGTTAAAACTAAAATAAATAATGTGATTTGCAAATGACTTAAATAAAAATAACAATAATTAGAATTCACTTACTTAATCTTACACTATAATAATCGTTGTTCATGAAAATGATGATATAAATAACACCTAAACTATGTCTGTTGTATTCCATCTGATTTGATGAACCAAGCTATCGAGCGAAAGGTCACGTTAACACTAGATATGGCAGGTGTAGTATGATATAAATAACACCTAAACTACTACTATGTCTGTTGTATTCCATCTGATTTGATGAACCAAGGTATCGAGCGAAAGGTCACGTCGGCACTAGATATGGCAGGTGTAGTATGGTTGACATATTATAGCATATTATTGGTTGATTTCGCTCATAAGTTTTTAGAATTATATTACTACCGCAGCTAGTTTGAATAATTTACTATTGCATTAAATTATCAGCAGGTACTAAATAATAGAAACAATAACTAAATTATCTTTCTTAGTAATCACTTCTGATAATTCTTTATTTTAATATAATATTTAATAACTAGTATCTTATATCCTAGAGCTACTAACTCAAACGTAATAAAACGTAAAATTGTTTATTTCTAGCTAATCTAATTCAAATACAGTAAAATAATATTAATCTTTTTCAGAAAAACGTTGTAATCTACAATCACACGTACTTGTTATTTCTCTGTTTTTGAGCCTTAAATCTATTTCGAAAAATATTCTGAACAGCTCCCTCTGTTGTGGATTCTCAGTTGGAATTTAAGTTAACTGTGAGTCTGACATTATTAAAGTACATGTAATTGTTAATGTACACTCACTAGTGGATATAATAAGAAAGAGGTGTTTTAGTTGTGTTATTCTTGTGGAGTTAAAATTATCTTGTTTCCTCTCTCTTACTCCTCGTAAAAGTAATTTTTATTTTGAAAAATAATTTCTAAAAACTTCAGTCAGTGGTGTTTGAATGTTTCAGGTAATTGACGAAACCTTGAGTCCCACGTGGGACGAAATGCTCATCTTTTCTGAAGTTGTGGTATACGGGAGCAAAGAAGATATTAAAGATGATCCTCCAGTTATCGTTGTCGAAATTTTTGATCAGGATAAAGTGGTGAGATTTTAATTTCTCACTAGCTTAATATTCACGACACGTTATGACGTATTTGTACATAAGTGTTTAATGACTTATGTTTGAAGTTGTTAAAATAAATACTATAGTTTATTATGCTATATTTAATGTTATAGAATAAGGTTGACTGTGGGGTAAGACTTAAAGCCTAAAGAAAAATTAAAATTTAAGACTTTGTGAATTTCACTTTAAAACGAAAAATCTATTATAAATTTAACCGTAAAGAGAATATTAGTTAATGTTACTATTAGGACTAATAGTGTTTAAGAAAGTTTTTATTTTTGTCTTCGTTATTCAATTGTAATAACATTTTGAATTGATACTGTCATTTAATAAACTGAAACAGTTATCACAGCACATATATATATCAGTATTTTTGATTTGTAGGGAAAATCTGAATTTATCGGACGAACTTTAGCGAGACCATACGTGAAATTCAGGGACGAACCTTATGCGAAGCCTCATTTTCCACCTAACCTAGAGTGGCACGACATCTATCGGGGCTCCGAGCAAGCGGGAGAGCTTTTAGCTACCTTTGAACTCCTACAGGTATTTAGCATTTTTAAAGAGACTGTAGTAAGATCCTACATGTTCTACCTATGTATTTTGTTTGAATAGTTGACCAACACATTTTTTATCCAGTTATGCAGTAGTAATTGGGCGAGAAATATAATTACAACCATACGTTTATAAAGTTGTCTGGGTTTTCTAAAAACCACATATTTTTTCTCAATTACATGCAATGGGAAAAGTATAAAAACCCTGATCTTATTTTACTGGATCTACAGCTCTTTGTAATAAATATCACTCACCTACCTGAGACTAGTCAAAAAGAAACCCAGATCTTTTACTTCGTGGTTTTAATGGGAAAAACAATACGACAAAGAAACGATTCAGAAAGGGAAACAGCATGCCAGTAATGCTGAGTTTGGTCTAAAGGACAGCTAAATGCCGAAGCTTAAATTATACGCAGGACATTTTTAACAACGTGTCTGTGAATAAGAAAAATAACAAACTTGTTGGCAACTATTATTTGATTAATAAATAAACACACACCAATTTACAGTGGTCTTCTAAATTATTATTGTGCATGGGAAGTACTTTAAAGACCTATAATGAAAGCCAACGATTAGTAATATATGCTTCACACAGACACTGCGTAGCGCATTCCTAGTAATGTAATTATGAATAATTTTAACAGAAAAGTAACAGACTAAAATCAAAATTTCTGATTTTTGTTAATTTTTATCCAGCTCTCTGAAACAGAAGAAAAAGGTGATATACCGGAGCTCCCGCAGCCGAAGGAAAACCTCTGGAGGTCCGACAGAGGTCCTGTGCTTCCTGTTCCACGAGGGATCAGACCTACGCTTTCAAAATATCGTATTGAGGCAAGTTCTTAGAATAGAGTTTTCTCTTAAACCGTAAGGAATTTCTCCTAGAAAAATAGCTATGCTTTAATATAAATATATGGTTTACCTTAAGAAATGAATACTATAATAAAAATATATTAATTTCAGCGAATATAGCACCTATAGATAGGTTTCTGATTTATAACACTTCCTGTTACTTGTATGTGTAAATAGATGGCGCAACATATCTGGTATACTTACTGCTACTACAAATAATCTTTGTTTTTCGTTTATACATATGATTAATACCAGTTCAACTAAATTATTAACTCTGTTATTATGATCGTTTTTCCATTTATTCCATTTTTACTTATGCTTAAAACTGAAGCAGATAAATGCATTTAATTCAATTTAATTTAATTTAACTTTATTCACTTGAGCAGTGTTACCAGTGAGTTCAAATATGAGAAAACATGCTTTACTTTAAAATACAAGGTTCTCTTCTGGGGCATGAGAGACTTGAAACGTGTGCACTTGATGACAGTAGACAGACCCCGGGCAGACATTGAGTGTGCAGGGAAGGTACTGCAGTCGTCTGTAATTCTGAACTACAAGAAAAACCCCAATTTTACCACGCCAGTCAAGCATTTTGATGTGGTTAGTGTAATGAATTATTACTGGAGTATTTGACAAATGATTCTATACAACTGGCGACTCTTCACTAAAACTTTTATTATACCAGTGATGAACGAATTACAATGTTGGTAATAATTTCTGATATACAGGGATTTTGCAATTTGTGTATATGTAATGTTAATGTCAGATTATGGTAACTATATAGTTATATTATGAAGTATTTCTAAGTATCATTATTATAACGATTTACATATAATCACGTTTATTAAGATGATTTTACGGGTTAAAGAGCATCGAATATATTTTGAGTAAATTATAAAAGATTCTTCATATTTTTGTATTAAATAATGTACTATAATTACTTTCTTTCGTTATTCTCAGGAATAAACTTACGTATTAAAAATAATATTTTTTACATAGAGACTTTAATGTAATTTCAAGAAAAAAAAATAATGTAGCAGAAAGTACCACAATGCGCTCGATAAAGCTACCGTTTTGTACTTCATATTCAGTGTTAACATCATCAGTAGATGTTGCTAAATGTAATAAGTTCTTTAGAATAAGGAAGTTTAATCTAAACATTTTAACACTTTTACAAGATACAGCTTTTACGGTAAGGAAGAGTTTATGTTCCACCAGATATTAATACTCTTACCAAGACACACGGTAATGTAACGTACGGCCACATTGAGTGATAGTTTAGCGATATTCCACCTTCTGTAACTGGGACTGTGGTAATACAAAATATTACATATTTTCAATGAATGTGTTCTACTGGACCTTTACATCACATACTAGCTTTCAAAGCAAACAATTAAGAAATACATAAGATATAAAATCTCAAATTTTGATTGAATTTCTATCTATTTCTTTTTCTTCGTACAAAACAGTACGGAAACTTTCATCTGATATAAAAACATACTTACTTTTCATGGATTTTTTTTTTCAAATCTGGTATACTAATAGATCTTTACAACCTACAATTAGATGTTAAATTTGGTCTAAATATAAGCCACAGGTACACAGTTATTCAACAAAATCCGCTCAATTTTGACCAAAAAGTTTCGCACGCCTACACAAAAAATCACATGAGCTATTGGTCTAACATTTTTACTAAAACTTCACCTAATAGTAAAGGTATACCATTTTTAGTTTTATGTCGTTCGGATTAAAGGCGGCTGATTTAGAGCATCAAAACTATAGGGTGAAAGGACGTTCTGATCCACGAGTACTGGTTAGGCCAAGCAAACAAAATTATTTTGTTTTACCCACTATCATGCCACAAGTTGAACAAAAAACGCAACCTAGTTAACTAATGAATGAATATTTGAAAATTCTTATAAGTCTTCCATAAGTGCAGCTACCAGTTTGGCCACCAGTTTTGATTTCATTCCTTTAAGTCGCACTTTCAATCCTTTTTTGGCCGCACCTTTTTTTTCACACCTGAGGTGTGTTTATTAGATAGCATTATAGCAGAAAATGCGTCAATGACTTAAATAAAGTTCTATTTTCACAAAGTTTATGTGATTTACGTATTTATTATTTTCGTATATCTATTGAATGATAAAACTCAACAGGTACCTTCCTAATGTAACAAGTTATATACAATTAGAATACAAGTGCTTATATATTATTTACGTTTTGGAATGACAAACATTTGTTGATAGAAATGATTGAATTGTCCAGGAACTACCAGACCAAGAGCTGTACTGTCCACCACTAACTATTAGGGTGATAGACTGTAGAAGTTTTGGCAGGTTTACCTTAGTCGGAACCCACTCCATAAGTTCACTCCAAAAGTTCATGTACAAACCAGTTACCAAAAAGGACCGGGATGGTGAGCAGAAGAAATCCCTTCTCTTGACACCAGGTAGCGTTTTAATTGTTTTAACTATTATTACTCAACTTCTAACTCTACGTCTATATTCTCAGACACATTGAAGGTTTCTTATTCTTGATTACCACTTAACCGCCAGACTACGTTGAATTATATTATAAATAATGACTGAAACTTTCGTTGTTTTTAAGAATCTTGTTTAAATTACTCAAAATTCATGTATAGCATGAAAAACAAATATTGAAAAAAAAAATAGTCTTAGGAAGTTGGAAAGATAGTGCTAAAACTTCTTTGGATGAATTGATGGTGTTGAAGATGTTATATCCATAAATACTAAAAATTCGAAAAACATAATACCTTAATTCATAATAAATTTTATTTCTGGTTTCAACTTGTTTTTTATTCACTTCTTTTTGTTATAGATGCGAGTATTTTATTTTTTTTTAATTCACTGTTTCATTTGAACGTTAATCTTACTTCATAACACATCTTTAAATATAACTCCATTTTTTAATCTCTCAGCAACTGTAGTCTGGAAAATGTATAATTTCTGTAGGAGTTTTTGTTGGTTGTAGTATTACTGACCGCTGGATATTAATATAAAGCATCTTATAATATATTTAAGAAACTTGAATGTTTTTTTTTCTTTCTCACGTGAGATTTCGACTTGTTTAGTCATCATGAGGCAAACAATTTATAATACCAACATTTAACTGTAGGCATGCATTAATATTATCCGTTGTCAGAGGTTTCGTCTAAAGAAATGAGACTGGATTTCAGCCCCAAAACATACCTAATGGCATTTTCGAAACTCGCGTGTAAATTCCGGTGATTGTAACCTTCTTTTTTATGTTAATATATAATTACAATCAAATATGTATTCAAACTCCAGTAGTGATGAATGTGTTTTTCTGCAAGCAACTGACACTATATACACACACATATACACAGTGGTATGTCTGCGGACTTACAACGCTAGAATCCGGGTTTCGATACCCGTGATGGGCAGAGCACAGATAGCCCATTGTGTAGCTTTGTGCTTAATTACAAACAAACGTGTCCTTTTAAAGTGGAAGGCCCAAAGACGATATTACATTACGTTCTGTTTTGTGTTTATATCTTTGACCAACACTTGACTTGTGTTTCATTTTAAGTGTACTGTTATTGAAAGCGATTTTGATATGAAATTCTCGTGGATGAAATTCTCACCAATTCTAGACGAGGACTCTTAAATTAATTTCAAAGTCAAAGTCAATTGTATTCAAGCCAAATGTTTTCAGGTTTCAAAAATATCAATTAATCCAACATCTATTCTCTAAGTTCCGTTTCATGTTTAGAAGCACATTTATCTGTAGACATCTACACTTCTCCAGAACTTCCTATTTTCGGTGAAGTTTTTCTGAGATTCTTACTGTTGCTGGGAATATTTATACTTTGGTGCAGGTTATCAACAGACGCTTTCCGTTCCCGCGATGGATGCACCAATGGACGTGGATAATGAAGATAACTCGCTGCTTCCAAGAGAAACAGTTATTACCCTTGACTATGCAAATGTGAGTGTTTGAATATTTTCCCATTCCAACTTGTTGAGCAAGAACGTTACTAACTACTAACGAAAACAGCTATAAAACCTCAAATGTTTAGTCTAGCAAAGCGAGTTTTAAGTAGATAGAAAGGGAAGGTTGTTTCAGGTAGACATAATAAAGGTTATGAAGTGTTTTTTATATCTTATACACAATAATAAGTCAAATATTTTTACTAAATTTCACTAATCCAGAAACAAACAGACTTCTTTTAAAGACCATTTTAAAGTTCTTTTTTTATATAATAAGTCTACTTGTACGTCAATAATACAAGCTTCCTTGAGTTGTTGTTTTTTTTTTGCAAAAAACTTTTCCAGTTATGAAAGATACCAAAATATTATTTCAAAGCATAATAATTAAACCAGATAAAAAAATGTTCTCAGTCGAATCAGTTACATTATGTCGTATTAGAAGCATGGCTTAGTTTAAGCAACCTGTAGTACCTCACTTTTTGAAGCGTCTTTATTAATTAATTATAAATTCCTAAATTTTTGTCGTATATTTGTATTTTTTCTTGACTTTTTGAAAAACTATATCCACACAAAGAAATTGTTGAAGGTGTATGGAAACTTATTCACAGACGTGTAGGAACCCTCTTCACATCACTTCCAAAACTAAACCGTAAAAGTAACAAAACCAAAACAATTACTTGTTCTGATGTACATGTAGAAGTATAAGGCTTAAACATGAAACAGTCGAGGCTGGAATAAACAAAACAGAAACACTTCATTAATGCATCGTGTATTTTCATTTATTTAATTGTAAAGCGCATAATAAGCATTTGAGTAACACTTTGCCCATTGTAGACCCCTTACAAACAAGCTTTCATTCAATATCAGAACTCGTTGCATTTGGACAATAAAAGTCTTATATTAGTCATCTATTAAAGCTAGCAATTTTTCATAGGAGGAATAAACAGAAAAATGTAAAAATACAAAAAGAACAAAGAAAATATAACATTATTATTATTATTTTGTAAACCTATAACTTAAGAAGAAAATATTAAAAAATAAAAATGAGTCTGAAATTGGAAAAAAGAAATTTGAGAAAATAATTAAATTATTTATTCAGGCTTAAAGCTAATGAAACAAAGTCAAGATACCAATTCGTAGTAAGCATGCAAGAAATATAAAATTATTTAATGTATTACACTGAATGTGGACAAATCGTTTCTCATTTAAACATTTGTAGAAACATAAAACTACAGAATCAGCAGATCTAATCATTAAAAACCCTAACAAATCCTTTTTTTCTTAAACTAACTTGTTTACGTTTTCCCACGTAGACGTATAATAATAGCGAACACGTCCGATTGAACATGGCAAATACTAATTTCTAACAACCTGTTATCCCTTAGAACTGTTGAAAAGATTCCACCGTAAGGCCGTCATGTTTAGAGTACACTTTTCCTCTCTGCAGGCTTTCCATAAGCCATGGAGTGTAAGAGGACGATGGTTACCAACACCTATTTCACCAGTCGGGTTGTACACGGACACTATGTCCGGAGACTTGTCCAGTATCTCTTCATATAGAATAGTATAAATACGTTTTCTTTCTCCATCTATTTGAGGTATGCGACGGTTGAACAGGCATGTTGTGGAAGGAACTTGTGAGCGTGTGACTTTTGTCGCTTTTTTAGACAGAGATATTTCTTGATTATGCTGTGTACTGACGCCTACCTAGTAAAAATGGACGGCCTTTCACATCACACTGACCTTTGTATTCGTGGACTCTCATCTCTTACAAAACACCGAACTTTGCTTAACACAGCTGGGGCATGATTTGTTGCAGGTCTCTTTTCTTGCGGTCCTGGAGTTCCGAGTTAATCCATATTTATTTGTTTTCCGATGTCATATAACAGTCTTGGAAAATCTAAATCTTCGAACTCAATCCATCTTTATGGTCTGAGTATATGGATATTTTACGACAGATAGGATTGTTTCATATCCTTTTATAAAAGCGATCGATTTTTGGTGCCATTACGTTACCTACGAACGGTAAACAAAGTCAAAATGTTACTTCGATACACGCCCTCCCATCACGACTGTTGACCACGGTTACTAAAAGACTGCTGACTCGTGTATTCATACTTGCCTTAATATATTGTACTCAACTATTTGTACACTATGTACTTCACAAAACGAGAGACCCCCATAGACCGAACGCTTTCAGAAGATAGGTCTTTTTGCTTCAGAGTTTATCTTCCGAAAACTGCTTGGTTATTCGTTTTTTTTTATTCTGTGATTCATCTATATTTGCATCACATGTTATCTATATAGGTATAATAGTACTGTCTGTTGTCTTTCGTATGTCCATGTAACTACTTCGTAGGGTGTGAATGGATCTTCACCAAATTTGGTATGGAGGTTCGATGGGTTCATGGGGAGATACGTACAAATTGTCAGTTTTGCATTTTGTGGTTGTTATGGTCGTTTTTTACCACTACTCTGCCCCCTTTCGATTGCTATTTACTAAATTTGGCATGACGGTTTTCTGCGTCCATGCGGTGATACATGCAAAGTTGCGATTTCACATTTTGTGTTTTGCTATTTTTATGGACGTTTTTTACAGTTACATATCAGGGAAGCAACTTTCAGGTCTTAACATATTCTTTCATTAATCATGAATTTATATAACTTCCATCCAGGGAACGGATACTCCAGCTAGTATTTAATATCACAAACGTAGTATACTCTTAATAATTAACTTTCCTTTCAAGATATTATTAGATATTATATTCTCAAACTTTCCTACCATGTTTTACATAACTCATGCTCAGTTGCTTATGTTGTTGATTTTATTAGTACAAAATCAAAACATGTTTAAAGTATTAGGGATTACTTATCTAATCACTTTAATAAGAACTACGTGTTTGTTATTAGTGGTATTTGTTACCTGTCACTGTGATGATCTAAGAGTTTCCCGATTAATAATATTTTCCTTCTGGTATCCTCAATACCAAATACTTATGTTAGATGCTTCTAACAAAAGTTCGTTAAGAAGTAAATGTGTAGCAAAGGAAATCACATGAAAAAGTCCAGAACTGATTGTAATGATGAGAACTTAATATGGACTTTCTAAATGTTTGTTATTTTTACCAAGGCGTTATTTTACTATCTATGTAGAATAAAAATAACTCATATTCACATTGAGGAAGTTGTTTGGGACAAATTATTTATATACATATACGTTATCTGTGATTAGATTTCTAAGTCAAAGAAAGAGGTTAAAAGTGACTTGAACAAACGTAAGAAGAAGCAACGTGTGGATGACGTAGAGGAAGATGAGGAGAGCCGTGATTGGTGGACGCGATATTTTGCGTCAGTAGAAGCAGCGATGAAAGTAAGCACAATTTTTATTTACATTTTTGGTTTTGTGTAGAAGATGTCATTTAATTAACTTTATATGACTTCATAAGATGTCGTAAACTCCCTCATGAACTTTGGATGTTTTATTCATTATTATTTTTCGATATTTTTACTATCTACATCTCATTACTGCCCCAAAGAATTATAATATATTCACAAAATCTGGGGATATTAAAAGCGTGGTTTTAACTCTTCTTAAAAAAAACTTTTGTTCAAGGGATGTAACATATTCTGAACACATCTTTATGGTCTGTAAATATAATTCAAAATAAACTTTTCCAACGACAATATAAAAATTGATTCAATGATATCTACTCGAAAAACACAATTTGCAATTTCATAGAGTACATTGCCTTATAGAAATAAGATATTATGAGATAGGCTAAATACAAAACGATTATTATTATTAATTGTTTCGGGGAATTAGAATTTTGAACCTGAATGGTGAATGGTGTAGAGGTGATCTAAAAAGCTAGGCCACTAACCCAAGTATTCAAGTACAGCAGTCCCTCATTTTGAACTACTTACCAGAGAATTTACCAGGCTACAACATCAGCAGATATGAGAGCTTTGTACGGCTGTTTAAACCGAATAAGAGTATTAAATTCAATTTAGATTTGCTCCCTTAGCTGAAATTGTGAAGTATATTCAATGGCGTTACTTCTCGAACCCTGGATTATACGATACTAGTTATTCCTGCACTTCAGACGATAGGGGCGGGGCTAGACAATAACGTAATAGTGCCACACAGTTGCACCAGAGGGCGCTTTGATAGGTGGGAGGGGTGACAATATAGTTCATACCAGAGGGTGTGTTGCAAGAGGATAGAAGTGGGGATGGCAACATAGGTAGAGGATATTTTGCTATAGGCGAATGTTGTCACTAGGCAGACGTTGTTTCTCTAGGTGGATGATGTCACCAAGGTTCTATAAGTAGACAGTGTTACTATAGACGGACCAAGGACAGCGTTACTATAGTTCCATAAGAGATTATCGAACTGCTTAAAGATCTCAACTTGTATTTACTTTAACACATATATATTTAATATTTATCACAGCTACTGTTTGCTTTTGTAAGTTATATCACAAGACAGTTGTATTTTTAAACATTGGTTATCGTTTTAACATACTTCATCAACATTGCAGTCTACATTTAATCATATGTCCTAAAAGTTACAAGTAAAACTATTAGTCGAATGAGACAGCTAATACAGTTGATTGTGTTTTCAGTTAATAATTAATTTGCATGTATCATAAAAGTTTTGAATGCTTTAAAAGTAAAACCATTATTTTATTGTCAGTAGATGTTTCAGTACGTGTGATACTTATTAAGTCTATACTTTTACTTACATATATTAATCATAGCATATTGGACTATGAAGAAACATGAGTTTTATATAAGAAGTATAAATGAAGACTTGTATAAGTTATTCAAACATACTTATTAGAAGCTGATATTCATTGGGTGTAATTTATCATAAAATACTAAGCTAGACACATAACTGGGTGACATTTGATCTATAGTCTGTACAGAGTAGAATTAACTAATTTTTTCTGATTGGATTATCAACGGAAGATGAGCATAAGCTACATTTCTGAATATTTGTAGAGTGACTCTGTATGAACTATGATCATTACTCATCTGCCTGACACTAAACTGACAAGTTGTGATTCATTTAAAAGTTCTATCTTGTGTGATGGAGTAATTGAAGATAAGAACTGTTAGAAATCACCTGATATATAACAAAACAGAATACTGACAAAAAATAAGATTAATGTATTTTTGATGATTTTTGAATAAAGTACAAGTGAAGTGAAAAACATCACGCGTTACCGTAAAATTGTTTCAAAATCTCAATATCTGTGTGAGGAAAATATCTGTTTTGAAATGTAAAATAGTCGATAAACTAGTTTTTTTAGTCTCCAAACTGAAACTTACATGTTTGTTCACGCACAGACTTTGTTTTATTAAGCGTGCTACTTTATTTTTCATCTGCACCATGTTGAACATTTTCTGTAATTAGCCACTTGATCTCTCACCATGTTGATCACTTTATCTAATTAAGTGTGACACTTGATTTTCCACAGGGTCGAACACTTTATTTAATTAAGTGTGACACTTGATTTTCCACAGGGTCAAACACTTTATTTAATCAAATGTGACATTTAATTTTCCACAGGGTCAAACACTTTATTTAATTAAGTGTGACACTTGATTTTCCACAGGGTCGAACACTTTATTTAATTAAGTGTGACACTTGATATTCCACAGGGTCGAACACTTCACTTAATTAAGTGTGACACTTGATATTCTCCTTTTTTTCATTTAATGTAGGAAAAGAAAAATAGCAGTAATGTAATCACAGATCCACATGATAACAGACTTATGTCATCATCATCACCCGTTTCTGCTAATGGGGAACTGTTTAGTCCAGAAGGAGGTAAGTTTGATGAAATTTAGTTTAAATTATAATGATATGCCAGAAACATCTTCATACGTTATACGGTTTGTAGATAACACAGGAGTCTGCAGTTTTGTATTTGTTACATCTCTAGTTTGTGTCTGTCCTCAGTGATCTTTAACTTAGGTGCAACGATTGACTCCTCTCAATCAGTCCGATTAAAATCAATGGTAACTGTTTTAAGTATATTGCTAAACAAGTTTCTGCTACTAGCAGCTGATATTTCAGGGCCAGGAGTAACATTCTTGTTCAGTTTTGCTAAAAGTAATCGTCAACATAATTTCTAACATCAGCATTAGAAGCATCTTACCTATAATCTAATTTTTCTGATTCTTTATCCTCTGTCGCATGAAATATGTTCCTGTCTTTTTATTAATTATTTCAGTGACGTCTTTCAAACAAAACCACGTTCGATCTAAAAAATATTCTGAATAAGTAATTGTAATAACAAGTTCCAATATTCAATAATTATATGTAAACATTGTATATGAACTCCTCAATTTAATGCTTAGGTTAAAAATTTTCATCCACATTAATTCACTGCCTATGGATTTAGTATTGGTTTCTTTTCTTTTCTTTTATGACGACTTTGTTTGTGGAGGAAACATTAACAGTGTAATTAAACTCGATTGTTTTGGCTGAAATGATATGGACACTTGCTGTTAAAAGCGTTTGTTAACCTATTCATATACTTATAATTAAGTTGTATAAACTTAAATACAACTGCTGCGTGGCGTTCTTCAGGGGAGCGGAGAATGTTTTCGATGTTATGGATGGCGGAAGTATTCGAAAAGCACATAGGATTACGGTCATAGTCCAGCTATAACTATAAATTGCTACAAGCGAACATAATACTCTGTTGTACATTATATATATAATTGGGATTATGGCCGAAAACATCGCCAACAGCGAGGGTACTCAACTAATGATACAATGTATACTATTTTTGCATGTAAGAACGTACAGTAATGTTTAATTAATTATACTCATTACAAGGTTGATTTTGAGTTTCGCTCTAAGTCGGTAGCTTGTTCTGATCGGAAGTTAATATTAATTAATCGTAATATTTTACCAGCATACTTACAATCGCTGAAAAACATGTTTGATAAATCCTAGGCTGTAACTTTTTCTTGTCTGAGATAAACATATCTAGAACATTTCTAAAGAATTGGCTTGTGGCAAAACAAGCTATAGTTTGATATATGTTATTCGGTTTAAATATCTTCAGGGCTCAAAAGTAGTTTGCTTTTAAAATAATGAGATTAATGTCAAATCTATTTATTTATAAGAATAAAATATTAATATTATTAACGTTTCTCATTAAAACCAATTGTGAGGTTTAGATACATTCTAAGCCTTCTAAAGTTCCAGGGAAAATGTGGTGGGTAGCCCAAACAAATATTCAGATGTACATCGTTCAATTCTGTGAACTAACTTTTATGCTTTATATATGTTATGTGATTTCACTCAACTAGGAAACAAACTGAGTGCCAAAGATGCAAAACGTATGGAGAAGGAACTAGAACGACTAGAACACGAGTACAACTCCTCTGATTCTGATAAGAAGACAAGATCTTTCAAATCTACTTCAACAGCAGTTCGATTTGTTCAGAAATTGTCACCAAAGTCCCAGAGAAAACACATGAATAATGAATCATTACTAAAGGTAAATAGCGAGATGAATATCAACAACAAAACCGTCTTATATATAACTTAAAATATTTTAAAAAAGCACGAATTTTGGGTAAGATTCCTGGGTTAATTTCCTAGAAAAATAAATAAATCTTACGTTTTACGCAAATCATGTATATTCTGTTTGTGGAGTTAAATCATTCTGAATAAATTTGTTTTTAGCTCGATATGTTTCATAACACTTATGTAACATTTCTAACCTGTTTCAGGTCTATCCTCATGAACTAGAACAAGTTCCAGAGTTTAACAGTTTCAAAGAATGGCTTCACTCTTTTGAACTCTACAGAGGCAAAAAAACAGGTTACGAAACAGATGACCAGAGTCGGGTTGTCGGAATATTTAAGGTAAATTTTAATTTGCCTATTTTGTATTTTTTTTACCGAGTTTTATAGCCTTCAGGTGTTTCCAGACAAATTAGAATAAATACGAATCTTTGATTTTGCAGTAAAGTCCATGAATAGTGGCGTATAGAAGGGCCAAGTAAAACTGTTTAGACAGCTGATTATAGAGGAATAAATTGTGGACAAAGACAAACAGTTAATATATCCTAATGTATAGTGTGCTGATTTGTATACGCTACACCAACCTACAGGGTGTCGTAAAAGTTAGTCAATCAAAAAATGGTATTCGAGTGACAACGTATGGATCAAATTATATGAAACTTTTCATTTCCTTCGTGGCCAGAATTATTAAAGAAAACGGAAATATTATACATGTACATTTATACATACGTAACTTCCAATCTGAGTAGGTTTATGTGAGAAAAATCATAGATTAGTTACTAAATGAATAAAATGCGTTCATTTTTTTGTTGGATACTCTTGGTGTTAAAATAATTTTCGACCATAAAAGAAGTTAATCAGAAAGGGAGAAAATGTCTGTGAAATTTGAAGAAACAAAACTTGTTGAAAGTAAAGTAAAACCTAAAAGTAAGAAGTTATATTATTCACTTCTCATTAGGATATTTGAAATGGGGAAAAAAAAGATACTGCCCAAGTATTCAGCTATATATATCTATTTTTATTCTTTCTATCACAACTTGATAACTAATGAAATAAACAATATTCATTATGTTAACTGTAGCTTAACTACCGCAGAGATCATATGGTTTCTTTGTCATCTGTTTAACGACACTGATCAGGACCAGGTTACTGAAGTGACGAAAGCTAGCACCGTCGCTTCTAAACTTGTTCTTTAGCTACCGTGAAAAAAAGCGATTAAAAGATTGTGTGTTGATGATAATTTGGACATATTAGGTGATTCTTAATATGTTTATCACAATATCAACACAATGGTACAAAATTCAGAGTAAAACCTAATTTACAACACCAACTTGCTTTTATGTACATCTTAATAAACAAGAACAATGATGCGTATCACAAACATAGATTTACTAATTTAAACTTTAACTTTGACACTTTTATTACAGATTTCGTGAACAAATATGATTAAGATACTGATTCTTCAAAATTATAAAATCCCTAAACATACTGATCCTTACACAAGTAATTTGAAATCATTAGAATCTTTTTTTTTCTTTTCTTTTTTACAAAAGTGGCCTTCCAAATAACATTGTTGATAATTTTTAAATATTTAAAATAAATGGTCTTCCAAATAACATTGTTGATAATTTTAAACATTTAAAATAAATGGTCTTCCAAATAACATTGCTGATAATTTTAAACATTTAAAATAAATGGTCTTCCAAATAACATTGTTGATAATTTTAAACATTTAAAGTGGAATGTTCCTCAACAATCTCTGTCACTATTATTGTCACATACTGGCAAATATACACTAATCCTACAAAATTGACGTGGGATTTATCAACTGATTTAAGATTTATGTTTAATTGATACTTGAAACCGTCGGTACTTGGTGAAACTCCATAATTACAAAATTGAGGAAAAACAAGACAGTTGTGCGTTTCACAAGTACATCAATTATTCCCGACCATAGTTTCGTCAGTATAGTACCTGATGATGCCTTTACTGTCGAATTCGTGGTCTTGAATAAATGATGTATTTGTGAAACGTACAACTGTCTTGTTTTTCTTCAATTTTGTATTTATCTCTAAACCTAAAGTACATTACAACAGTTTTTCAGGTTCAAAGATAAAATATGTAATGTATCATACTAATGTAGATATCCTAGGTGCAATATTAGATCAACCACTAGATGGCTTTGAGCACAAATAAAAACTTAAAAATCTTACGATGGTTGATAAATCCTGTATACGCTTTCGATGAATGTGATTTGGTACGGCATTTCTGTTTGAAACTTTGAGTGATGAGAAAGTCTTGCATATTAAAAACATCTTCTGATTACTATATTAAGGGTATATAAAAATAACTAAGAGAAACGAAACCTGGCATTTAATTGTTGATGTGATGAGAAGTCGCGTCTGAAGTCAACATCTTTACAAACTTTACACAGACATTTTACTAAACATTAGACTCCATATCTTTAGACACTTTACACAGACATTCTACTGAACATTAGACCCCATATCTTTACAAACTTTACACAGATATTTTACTAAACATTAGACCCCATATCTTTACAAACTTTACACAGACATTCTACTAAACATTAGACCCCAGTATCTTTACAAACTTTACACAGATATTTTACTAAACATTAGACCCCATATCTTTACAAACTTTACACAGACATTTTACTAAACATTAGACCCCAGTATCTTTACAAACTTTACACAAATATTCTACTAAACATTAGACCCCATATCTTTACAAACTTTACACAGACATTTTACTAACAACTAGACTACATATCTTTACAAACTTTACACAGACATTTTACTAAACATTAGACCCCGTATCTTTACAAACTTTACACAGATATTTTACTAAACATTAGACCCCATATCTTTACAAACTTTACACAGACATTCTACTAAACATTAGACCCCATATATTTACAAACTTTACACAGACATTTTACTAAACATTAGACATCTTTACAAACTTTACACAGACATTTTATGGGGTCTAATGTTTAGTTTCAGTAGAATGTCTGTGTAAAGTGTCTAAAGATATGGAGTCTAATGTTTAGTAAAATGTCTGTGTAAAGTTTGTAAAGATGTTGACTTCAGACGCGACTTCTCATCACATCAACAATTAAATGCCACAGACATTTTACTAAACATTAGACATCTTTACAAACTTTACACAGACATTTTACTAAACATTAGACCCCAGTATCTTTACACACTTTACACAGACTATTCTACTAAACATTAGACCTCATATCTTTACAAACTTTACACAGACATTCTACTAAACATTAGACCCCATATCTTTACACACTTTACACAGACATTCTACTAAACATTAGACCTCATAATTTTACAAACTTTACACAGACATTTTACTAATCATTAGACCCCATATCTTTACAAACTTTACACAGACATTTTACTAAACATTAGACCCCATTTCTTTACAAACTTTATACAGACATTCTACTAAACATTAGACCCCATATCTTTACAAACTTTATACAGACATTCTACTAAACATAAAGCTTTCAAAACCACTTTTAGCAGACTAAAGACACAAACATTAGTAGAGTTGCATTGGAGGATATGACAGGCAAGTGTTTAAATGGAATTTTGTTATTGAATATTTTTTGGCCAAGTTTTATAATGAAAATACATCGATTTTCAGTTGTAGCTCTTTACGGTATGTTTAGATAAATTACAGTACTTTTTTATTGGAGGTACTTCTTTAGTTTTCACTTTGCAGATGGTAGTGTTGCTCCAGATTGACTTGGAATGTGGTTTCGTAGCACATTGTTGTTCTAAACGTTTTGTTACATGAATTTTTCAGTTTACATATAGAAGTCTCAAGTCTCCATTCTTCAACATGTTTTGTTCTTTGGCTCTAAATCATATAATCTCGCTATATAAATATCCTTCCTTGAAAAGGACTCTAACATTATCCTCACACCTTATCGTGTAGGCAATGCATTGTAGAATAGTCGAGATTTCACTATGAATCACAGATGTAGTTTGCAAACAGTCGTCCCTGGTAATACGCCATAGGTTGTAAACAGTCGTCTGTGGTAACAAGCCATTGCATTAGCATATTAAATCCCTATTATGATAAGTGATTAACTTTAGTAATAGGAATAAACGATTTGTGCTGTAGTCAGCAAGAAGAAAAAGTTGCTTTCTTCAGTAACTTGTACACTTGAGAACTAACCATCATTGTTTCTGAAGTGTTTATAATCTGTTACACAAAGAAGCAAACAGTAAGGGAACAATTGTCTGTTACTCAAAGAAGCAGACAGTAAGGGCCTTAACAACAAATATAATTGTTCCCTTACTGTCTGCTTCTTTGTTTAACAGATAGTTGTTCCCTTTACTGTTTGCTTCTTTGTGTAACAGGTAATTGTACCCTTACTGTCTGCTTCTTTGTGTAACAGATAATTGTTCCCTTACTGTCTGCTTCTTGGAGTAACAGACAATTGTTCTGTTGAAGAAGTTTTTATGTAAATTGACTAAACTATTTTTTTGCTCCACAAGTAGTCAGTCTTGTTTTTTTTATTGTGAAACTCAGAACTATATAGTAAATAATCACCCACAACTTATATATTTCTCCAAAATGTAATTAAAAGTAAATAAAATAAAGCAAATAGCTACATGTTTATTATTTTTTGACACTGTGGTTTTTAAAATGTTTAAATTTGTTCTTTTATTAAAATCTACGTTATCAGTTTATCGTTTCACTTTTGTAGATTTTTATACAATAATGGGAAAAATAGAATTAAAAAAACGAAATGTAATACCCTTTATTTTCATCAGGGGTCTCTGAAAGTCTACCGTTATCCTCTTCCAAAGAATATTCAAGATCATACCATCACTGGAGCCGACCCACAATATGGGCTTTTTCAAGGCCTGCCTAGTAACGACCCGATTCATGTTTTAGTAAGAGTGTATGTTGTCAAGGTATGAAACATTGTAATCATAATTTTCTTCTATAATCTTTGTGTGAACTAAATAATTGCGACAATTGAAGAAAATAACATCAGTGATTAGGACTAAAAACACTATTATATGTATATGTCGAATGTTTCATAACGCATTTATTTCATCAACCGCGAACTCTAGGATAAAAAAACAACAACATGAAAACAATTTAGTTCAGAATACAGAAAAATCGAAACAATATTAGAAATCTCTTAAGTTTACGAAACAATTGGAAATGAACCGTTGAATATTATTGTGTGTTAGAAATGCTCACTTTCTTTTTCAAAAAATTGTGTTCAAATACTGTTCTCATATCAGATTCAATTTAGTTAAATTGTTGTCATATACCTTGATCGCAGAATTTACCGATACTGTTTCAAAAAAAAGTTTGGTACAAGTATGTTTTTCATCATTACAATACTTCGTTTTTCCAACCATAAGTCTATTACTTTACGTCACAAATTCTGGTTTTCCTTTACATATATGAACTGTCGATTATTTTACGATGTATTTAGTGTACCAGGTTTGCGATCGTACAGTTCGAAAATCTAAAACCTGTAAAAATTAAATCTCAAAACGTTTTGCAACGTGGCTAAGATTCCAGTAATTTCTTTAGTTTTTTCATCATAGCCCCAGTGACACAGTGGTATGTCTGCAGACTTATACCGATAGAAACCGGGTTTCGATACCCGTGGTGGGCAGAGCACAGATAGCCCTTTGTGTAGCTTTGTGCTTAATAACAAACAACAACAACAATTATTCGGCATTCACGTTGTGAATATAATATATTATCCAATAAGTTTGTATATTACATCAATTAAAGATTTCTATCTCATAAAGTTGTAAAACTTCTATATGTATCTGCATTTTACCGAACTTGGAAATCTCAATATTTTCTTATGAAAGGCTTCAGACCTTCATCCAGCAGATCTGAATGGAAAAGCTGATCCTTACATCGTTATTAACCTTGGTTCAAAACGAACAAGTGATAAGGAGAATTACATCTCTAAGCAACTGAATCCCATTTTTGGAAAGTGAGTGAACGTAATTCAAATTTTGTAATATATGTTATAGTTGAAACAAACTTTGATTATTCCATTTGATGTCTTAACGTGTATTTGAAATATAATGTTTATACAGCCTATTTCTTTCTCAATGTCGCTACAATAAAATATTTTCAAAGTTAAAAACAATGGATAAAATTACTGTTTAGACTGCATGTGATAGTTTCAGGTGAAAATCTACTAAATTCTGAACGACTGAAATATTTTGCAAGCAGGGTTGATGTTCTCATTTCCCAGAATTCTGGGTTTCTATAAAACTAACCATGACAGTTAGATATAGGATACAATTTGCTTGTTTGTTTGCGAATAATTTGATACAAATTACATAGTTTCGTCGTACCTTTTGTCACTAAAACATATGTACGTCCTTATTTTAAAGAATGCCTCGCAGTATAGATGTTTAGAAGCTCGAATGTATGTATGATATCAAAATGTTAAGGACTGTTTACAGGCCGGCTTTAGCATTATTGAAGATTAGTGACTGTCGCTTCACGATACCTAAAACAATAGTGTATACTCTCTTAGTGTTTTGGACTATTTGATCGATTTTGAAACATTGGTTTTTACGAAGTCGATAGTGTGCACCGAAGTTGACATTTTCTATCTTGAAAGTTGATTACAAATCCATGTTTATTGGCATTGAGTTATTTCAGTAAATAAAAATATAAACCTTTGGAACTCTTTTTACGCCCCCCAGTAGCACAGCGCATGTCTGCGGACTTACAACGCTAGAAACCGGGTTTCAACACCCGTGGTGGGCAGAACACAGATAGCCTATTGTGTAGCTTTGTGCTTAACTTCAAAAACAAACAAACAAATAAATTATTTTTATACATTCTCTTTAAAACCTATGGGTTATCAATCAGATTAGTTTTAGTATTGAAGTCTTAGCTAATTTATGGGTTCTTTTTGACAGTGATGTTGTCTGCAAGCAGTTTTGTTTTTTGGAATTATTCTCACCAAATATCAATTTTCGTATTCTGAATTATAAACAAAATAAGATTAGCTCACATCACACACAGCCAATCAGCATCAACAATAATCCCTTCTGAGATGTACGCCACATACCAGTTAGGGTCAAGAAAACTCAGAGCTCCACCCATGATATATTCCCAGGACCATTTATAAAAACAACACAACACAATTAATTCTCCTGACAGTAATAAGCCTCAAAAAGGGATCACCTTAGAACATGAAACATCGTTTCAGGAAGAAATAAAAACCATAGAAATGAAAAGTCCATAACTACTCCCATGATCTTTTTTGGTTTCATACTTTAAGTATCTTTCGCAGTATCAGGCATAATTGTAGAAAATATAAAAATTGTATGGTCAAAATAATGTTTACATACTTTAGGTAAAATACTCTGTTAAAGTTCTAATTTCTGACAATTTACATATTATATAATTTATACATTTATAGAACATAAAAATTGATTAGCTGCAGAACTGGAGTTATCACATTCCAATATAAATATCTGCTATTATTGGAAGTTTTAGGTTTGTTCTCTAACACCTAAACGCTAGTAGATAATAGGGATTACTAAAGACTAAATCTTCAGCACCAAGTACTAAACCTCAACAATGCATTTCAGGTGTTTTGAGTTTGAGGCCACATTTCCTCAAGACTCCTTGTTGACAGTGCAGATTTTTGACTGGGACCTGCTAGGAAGCGATGACTTGATTGGAGAAACAAAGATTGACTTAGAGAACCGGTTTTATAGTCGTCATCGTGCTACCTGTGGTATTGCTCAGCGATATGAAACGTAAAGCTATTTACCTTATTTTGGGTTGAACACGGATTTAGTTGTGCACCAATTTTGAAAGAGATATTTATGTGAAGACTACAATAAAGTTTTCAATGTGACATCATTCTAAAATAAGAAAGCTATGTTATTACGAAAGATAACCTTAATTCCATCCTTAAAATTTCTTAACGTTATATCTAAAGTTATTCAATTGCGTATATCAATACTCTTATGTTAATTTAACATATAAATGCACATATATATATATACATATATTCAAATTGGCTATCACATTACGCACATACTTTATTAGAACTGTTGCTCTTAATATTCATTTAGAACGCTATACATTTAAATCAGCTTCTTTTATATTTTTGATCTACACTCACTTGATAAAGGGCGATAAAAAACACCTTTTATTTCTATTTTTTGGGTATCGACAGTTTCTAGTTCTATGTTGTCCAATCGTTGGCTTTTGTACAATAATATTAGTTTATGTAACAGCTAATTATTGAAGATCAAGTTAAAAAACAAAACAATTATTTATGAACAGGTCCGGGCCGAACCAGTGGCGGGATCCCATGAAGCCTACACAGATTTTAACGAAACTATGTAAAGACAACAAATTAGATGGACCACATTTTATGCATAACCGAGTACGAGTAGGAAACCGCGTTTTTACTTTTCACGTTGAATGCGAGGACGAAGGTAAGGAGTAAAATGCATGCATTCATCTAGGTAATAGTTCTTAATAACGACTGTAAAACTCAAAACCACCCAGGAAATAATTAATTGACTGTTAATGTAGTTTCTTCGTGTCTGCAAGCCTAGACTGGTACTAGTTTTTAATACTTTTCTCGACAAATTAGCTACTAGGTTTAGTTTATAAGTTACAAAGTTGCATATGGTAACAAATTATCGAATCACAGAGTGCATCTTAATCGGATTCGAATCCAGGTTTTATATTGTTTATAACGAGCTTATGCTTTCCTATGAGTAAGTTAGTCAAAGATTTGACTTAGAGAACTGGTTTTATAGTCGTCATCTCGCTACCTTACATAACATTTCAATAGTATTAAGATTTGACTTAGAGAACCGGGTTTATAGTCGTTCATCTCGCTACCTTACATAACATTTCAATAGTATTAAGATTTGACTTAGAGAACCGGTTTATAGTCGTCATCTCGCTACCTTACATAACATTTCAATAGTATTAAGATTTGACTTAGAGAACCGGGTTTATAGTCGTCATCTCGCTACCTTACATAACATTTCAATAGTATTAAGATTTGACTTAGAGAACCGGTTTTATAGTCGTTATCTCGCTACCTTACATAACATTTCAATAGTATAATTCACCTAGTTTTTATTTCTAAACATACCAACGTTTAATTAAAGAAAATTTGACGTTTATGTAGCGAAATTAAACTAAAATGCGTTTATTTGACACTAAAGTCATTGTAATTGTATACTATATTTAATAAGGATAGTGTGCAAAAAGGGGGGAACATGTGTCATTGGAAATTCACACGTCTTAATCAACATCAAGAAATGCCATTCAGTATACCATTATACCGGGCATTTTCACGAGGCTTTTCAAAACGTATTTTCAGTTTTGACAGTAAATCGGACAATACAGGTGTTCAAAACCGTGTTCCCAAGAAACACTGTTTATATAAAAACAAATGTCATAATCTTTATCCTGTATTGGAAGCCGCTAGAGGATGGTCACTGACTTTTAGATATCCAATCATACCAGCGTTGTGTCCAAAGTTTAAACATTTAAGTAACTGTGTTTTATTAGGTAGGTTTTGTGGTTTAGTAATCTGCTAAAAATCATAAGTTAAAATTGATTTATTGTTTTCCCTTTCTTTAAATTTATAAAATTTTCCATTCGAAGACCAAGTTCGAAAAACTTTGTTTTGTAAAATGATCATACTCATTTAAAAAAACAGCCTTTTACCACAATTAACTCTCGGTTTCATGTTAGGAACAAGAGTGAGTGAGGAACATCTTGCTTTAGCTGTTATTCATCGATGGGAGGAAATCGCTAAAGTTGGTTGCAGTTTGGTTGAAGAGCATGTGGAGACCAGACCCCTGTATCATCCAGATAAGCCAGGTATCGAACAGGTAAAGAAATTGACTTCTATAATAAAGTATATATTCGGGACTTTTCCAAGGTGTCTCACAATAATGTATTACCGTGACATTTCCTAGAATTAACTATACGTCAGGAGTTGAACCAGACATGAACGTTTTATAAGGTGTCAGTTATTCTATCTATTAATCAAAACAAACTTCATTACCCTCTCGGACTATAAATGAGTTTTGTAAATTCTCATCTTAGGATGATATCACCTAACTGAAATTAAGGCATCGCACGGGCAAACTGAGCGACACCTCCTAGATAGTTGTTTATCATATTTGGGGGTGGGGGTCGTCTGACCATCTAAAAAAAATAATAGAATTCTCAAAAAGTCCATCTGTTCGTGCAAATTACGAAACATCATAGGATATTAAATATTTATAACGCCACCTTGATTTGTAGAAAATCCCACCCGACTATATTTGGGAGTCGACGGGGTTTAGTGGAAAATATTTTGGTGTTTCTGTCGGACGTACAACATCAGCCGCACGCAGGCCTAGAAAATTCAGCAGTCAGGAGGCGGAAGGGGGGGGGAGGTTACACTTTCTGTTCTTTTTTTTTAAACAGGTACTTTCGTTCTCTGTTTGCTTCCACGGTCTCTATTGCGGCTCTCATGTTACTTTTCCCAGTTGGTCGGTCTCGAGCGAGTTCTTCCCAGTTATCAGTACTGATTTCAGACGCTTTGAATTGACATTTCAAAACACCTTTACATCACAGCTTTTGCCTCCCCGCATGCCGGGGTATATGAAGTACACAAGAGAAGTAACATTTTATTGCCACAAATACATTTTAACACCTGTATTCTACAGCATAGAATTAAGCACTTTATATCGAAAGTATCCAACAGCACAAACTTCTGTTGTAATTAAGGTGTAATGTTTGATGCCAATTATTAAATAACTCGAACTACCGTGATACTTTTGGTATTAATTATGTATCAAATAACACGAAACGACTGCTATATTTAACTTGCATATTTTGGACAAATTGATCTAATAAAATGAAATAGCCGATGCTTCAAACGATATAAGTTATTTATTAATCTCTCATGATGTTCTAGAAAGAGATGTCAACAAAGAAAATGTTTAAAAAACAACCTTAATGTTATTTCACATTGCGTCTTGTATACCAGTCTAAATTGTTTGTACTTACAGGGTAAACTTGAAATATGGGTGGACATGTTCCCAATGGATATGCCACTTCCTCGACCTCCAACTGATATTTCGCCGAGAAAACCGAAGAGGTAATGTTTGTTTCTACTTAATTGAAAACATAAGTTAAAACAAAAACCATAGCACATATTGGACAAACACATAAAAGTAGGATAAAAAATACAGTCTGGAAGGGGTAAAACGTGCTTTAGCAAGATTAGTATTTTTGAAAGTAGGGCCTACAGTTTTAAATCTGATAAACGATGTATCTCCACCGCTAAGTGGGCCCTATTTTATCATATATATGTCTTTTCTGTGTGACGCTTTTTTGGTCTAGTTGTTTGAAAAACTTTGAAATAAAGTTATAAGTATATTTGTTTAAGTAATTCAAGAATGAGACAATGGCAAGAAAAATTGCCAGAACAGCATTAAAATACAAGTTACCATTTTGTAAATTATGAAATGTATCTTGATGTGTAGTGGTATCTGTTGAATCGGATCCAATCAGAAGTAGGAACACACTGTATATTAAATTTAACCTTTATTCTGCACAATTAAGTTAAATGAATATTAATTATCATTTTCAGTTTACATCTGATCAGATGATGCTTAGTAATCACGCGCATACACGGAAATATCTACTAAGTAAGCGGCTCAGTTTTTTAGTCAGCAAGGCCATTATCGGTAGATGACGGGTAACCCTAATGTTTTTATCATTTTGAACTGAATTATTTTGATATCAGTATTGTATATTTATAAATAACATCATTTGCGGTACATTATTTAATTACTATTTAACTAACTATTATGCTCACCATTGTGAAGGATGGGTTATTATCAACATTCGCAGATAATTTGTTCTTTCCTACATCAGTGGCCTTCTCTATTTAACTTTCCGAAATTGGTTACATGTGGGACATTTTGGTTTTTGCTACTTACCTGGTTTAAGTTATGTATTTTTTACCTAATTTTAATAATCATAGTGAGGTGAAATCATGCAGTTAACAGCTTCATTAATTATTTATTCGATGTTTTTATTTAAATAACATTTCCTGTACATATATGTATAAAAGATGTATTTTTAGCTTTTATTTATGCACATACGCAAGCTATTTAAACTGTTTATAGACCACATTTATCAGCTTTTTCAGCGACCAGTTTTCAATACCAACAACATGTTAACGGATACAGGTACTTGTGCTGGACGGAAGGAATACATACCTCTTGTGACCGTGAAAAAACATTCAGATTTATTTAGGTCTATTATAGAAAATATAAATCTTTAGAAATTTCATTGAATAGTCATACCTTCCTCGTAAACGTCCCCCATGGGACAGCGATAAGATAACGGACATACAACGATTCTCCGCAGTGAACACATCAGAAAGTCCAATGTGACTTGACTTTGAAACAAACAAACATTTTTGTAAACAGTACTTTGTTTATTATTTTACCAGCTACGAGCTGCGAGTTATCATCTGGAACACAGACGACGTCGTTTTAGAAGACGATGCTTTCTTCACGGGTGAAAAAATGAGCGACATCTATGTGAAAGGGTAAGTTTTTAGACTAAGAACGATGTTAATACATTACATTAGTGAGTTAATTCATGATATTCTAAGTGTAAAGTACTTTGTTTCAGCTGCATCAGCCTATATTCCTCAGGTGATTCACAGTGTGTTAATTTTTGAAACAATATTACTTCAGCTGGCAATAGATTGCAAGTTAAAAACTCACATGTTTCGTATATATATATATTATATTCACAGATTATTTCGCTTGTGTCACTTGACATGTTTTTATCAAAATGATTGAATGTAAGTTATTGTTAACGTTTAAACAAATATAATAACTAATGTTTAATTATATACAAGTAAAAGCTGTTAATTGCGTCAGCTAATAACTTTTTATGGGTCTAACATTTGATTCGGTGCTAAATTTAGCTGACCCAAATATACCTCGTGATGTCAATAATGCTGAGTAACAGTAAACGTGTCTTTCACTGTAAGTTACGTAGAATTCTAATCGCTTCTGAATAAGTAAGGATAAACAGGCCTTTCACTGTAAGTTACGTAAAATTCTAATTGCTTCAGAATAAGTAATGATAAACGGGCCTTTCACTGTAAGTTACGTAAACTTATAATTGCTTCAGAATAAGTAATGATAAACGGGCCTTTCACTGTAAGTTACGTAAACTTATAATTGTTTCAGAATAAGTAATGATAAACGGGCCTTTCACTGTAAGTTAACGTAAACTTCTAATTTCTTCAGAATAAGTAAGGGTAAACGGGCCTTTCACTGTAATTTCTATAGCAGCCTAGTTGCTTCAGAATAAGTAAGGATCGACGGGTTTTTCATTAACACACAGGAGTAAGGTTTTCATTTTGTTTATTTCTATACCTATCAACCATTTTGTTAAAATCCAAGAAACAAAAAACTGGGAATTGATATGGTTTAAAAACTCCCAGAAAAACAAATAACCAAGGCTTCAGCACATTCACTAAATATCTAACTATCTTTGGCATAGTTTAAAAAGTATAATTTCGATCTCTAAACAGACAAGAACTATTGAAAAAAAAGTCCAGATCTAATAATTCATACCTATTAGCTTGAAGCTGTTAATACAAAATATTATAGTTATGGTTTTTCCAACTTTGACTCGTTAACAAAGAAAATTGAGATTATTCTATTAGTTACACTATAGGAATAGTGAACTACTGATTTAACATGGTACTTAATTTAACAAATAGGTTGTTAGTTACAATATAGGAATAATGTACTACTGATGTAACATGGTACTTGATTTAACAAATGGGTTGTTAGTTACAATATAGGAATAATGTACTACTGATGTAACATGGTACTTAATTGCCCATTTGTTAAATTAAGTACCATGTTACATCAGTAGTACATTATTCCTATATTGTAACTAACAACCTATTTGTTTTATTCCTATATTGTAACTAACAATATATTGTAACTAACAACCTATTTGTTAAATCAAGTACCATGTTACATCAGTAGTACATTATTCCTATATTGTAACTAACAACCTATTTGTTAAATTAAGTACCATGTTACATCAGTAGTACACCCATTTGTTAAATTAAGTACCATGTTACATCAGTAGTACATTATTCCTATATTGTAACTAACAACCTATTTGTTGATGTAACATGGTACTTAATTTAACAAATAGGTTGTTAGTTACAATATAGGAATAATGTACTACTGATGTAACATGGTACTTGATTTAACAAATAGGTTGTTAGTTACAATATAGGAATAATGTACTACTGATGTAACATGGTACTTATTTAACAAATAGGTTGTTAGTTACAATATAGGAATAATGTACTACTGATGTAACATGGTACTTAATTTAACAAATAGGTTGTTAGTTACAAATGAAAGCCTTGTTCCTTAGTCTACGAAACAAGTTTTCGATTTCATTCTCGGAAACGCCAAGAAATCGAAGCTTTAATTTTAAAAAATAATAATGTTATAAACGAAACCTTCAATGTACGAATTGCTGAAAATCTAAACTATAGTCAAACTGTGATGACATCCATGTTGATCATTCCTGTTTTTAATTGGTAGATATTCTCTAAACTGAAACTACTGATATGAAAACATTTGAAAAGAGATAGATTACTCTTTTTTCCCTAAGGCTAAAGAATGAAAGTTTGCTTTTCACTAGTTAATATACAGTAGGACTTCTTTCTGAAATCTCATACGGTCAAACGATAAAACATTGGTTTGAAATATTATAAGATTATAGGATCAAGGAATTTTACCGCACAACATTTTCCTTTCATAAGGAATAACAGAACATTATGTCTTTTAACTTTAGTATTTCTTTTCTCAGGTGGCTGAAAGGACCTGAAGATACTCAGTGCACTGATATCCACTACAGGTAGTTCATGAACTATATGACATAATCTTTGGATAGCTAAAGTATCAGCGAAGTTTGGTAGAAGGATAGACATAGATGATAAATAGAAATAGAGATTTATTGATGAATAGTTTGATTATCAAAGTTCATTAAACTACTAAAATGGAATAAGAAAAACATAGAAAATAAATACATTATTTCATCAGGTTGTCAACATATAGTCAGTCGAGCTTATAGTTTCATCCTCTTATCCCACTTTAGCTGTGCAATAAAACTTTTATTGCTTTAATTGGGTAATTAAATATCTTAATAGATATGGAGAGACAATAATTACGTTGGAAGATTACATAGGCTAGCGATAAGTAGTTAATATATACATAATTTATATCTACGGATAGTTAGTTAAAGATAGGAACAGAGATAAGAGTTAAATATACATTCTGTATACATGTGGTGTTTTCCGATAAAATTGATTTTCAGACAGGTGACTCTGATAGAAAAGCTGCAAATAACTGCAGGTTCAGTGATTTAAGTGAACTTCCCGAGTGAGAGTATTAAACTGAGTTTTCGGAGCTAGTTTGGAAATATGAAAATCTGCACACTCTAAGTGAAAAAAAAAATATTTATTACAACGTAAAAACACTGAAAACTGAGCTCGTACTACTTGCGACGACGGACAGTCTTTAGTACAAGTTATACGACCGTTAGATTACCTCAACACTCAAATGCTAAACTAACTTCGAAAGGTCATATATCTACAAAACTGTGAGTAAAACTGATACAAAGAGAGCGCCTGGATTTCAAACATCAGCTGCACTTCGTGACCTTTTTTTCCCTGACAGCATTGGTCAACTATCAAATTCAGTTGAACTCATACTTTGGCCAGCAAAGAATATCCCAGTTCTAAGTAGTCCTAATCCAGGCTCAAAATACACTAAAATATTTTTTTGGCAGAAAACGTCATCTAACAAAAGAACAAAAGGCTAAGGTGGATTGGTTTAAAATAGGAACAAATATAAGAAATTAATAACTACACTCTTTATATCGATGGATTGCTAGTTCGAGATAGGAATAGAGATAAATCTTAAGATACAAACTTGATAATTCTATAAAGTGAAGTAAATCAATAAGTTCATAGCTTTATTTTTACATAGATCAAACACAAATAATAATTGACATGATGAGACTTTGTAGAATGGACATTTTACATTAAGTTTTAGACAGAAAACTCCTGGCCTTGTTAAGAAACATGTTAGAAAAATTAACGCTAATAAAGTATTATGATTTAAAAGTCTAATAAGAAATCGGATTGTATGTCATTTAACATGCTACATAAATATCTTTAGAAGCATGCGGTAACATATTGCATAATTATGTTTCCCAGCTATTTTTTGAACAGGATTTAAATTCTGTTAATCAAATGTGTTTTAGTATATCCTACTAGTAAATAATATCATTTAATATAGTCCTACAAATAATTCACGTATAAATCAAAGTTGTAGTGCATTATATGTCTGCATGTCTCCATGATTGAGATTACAACAGGAGAAACATTTTGTTCAGGTCTCTAACTGGAGAAGGAAACTTTAACTGGAGATATATTTTTCCGTTCGATTATTTGCCTGCGGAGGAAAAAATTGTCATCTCCCGCAAGGAGTCTTTGTTTTCTTGGGACGAGACAGAGTGCAAAATCCCTGCCCGGCTGGAACTCCAAGTGTGGGATGCTGACCATTTCTCTGCTGATGATTTTTTAGGTATATTATTTGTTTAGAGACTATTAATGGTTTGAGACGGCTTGAATGGGTAATGAAGAAAAACTTTAATATAAGTTTAACATAACAGCAAGACCTTGTCGAAATGTTGTACAAGCCGTTTCCAAGCATTATTAGTCTCAAAGTGGGTTCCTCGTCATCGAATTTAAAGACTATGTTGAGAGACTATGTTTAGAAACTATGTTTAGAGACTATGTTTAGAGACTGTGTATAAAGACTATGTATAAAGACTATGCTAATACTTTCAATTGTTAATATACAAAATAATAAAACTATTTTGTTTTTAAACCTGTAAAACCGACATGAAACAATCTTCATATATATATCAAATATTGTTGAGATTACTTTTCAAATAGTGTTTTATTTAGCGATTTTATCATTTAATTATTAATCTGAGAACAGAAATACTGAGAAATGATTTATACCAAATTAATAACAATAATGACTGTGCCAAATTAATTTGATTCAATTTGAACGAAAACGTGTTTGGTGTGCTTTTTTCGGACCTAATCTGCGGATAGAGAATTAATGCAGCTTGATGACGTTCGTCTTGAAAGTTAGAGAGCATTTCAGAAGCAAAAACTATTAATTTCAACTTCATGACGTCATTCTGTCAGCTAGCTTTTTCACATCTTTTAGTGATTTATTATATTTAGAAACTTATCAAGTCCACTTTACAATAATACAATAATAAACATCACCAATCAAGTCGCTCTTCTCTGAACTAACAAAACTGACACAACTACTTTACTGCCATCGAGAAAGTCATCCCTTTGGGCTTTCTGGAGAATTCTGTTTAGTATTCCTTGTTTTTTCTAACTCTATCTTTAATAACTTAATTTTCTCAAATAATTAATCATTTTTCATCATTTTGATTTTTTATTGTTCGCTAGACATGCTTTCTCTCAATCTTATTATTATTATTTTTTACTTACCTCGTATTAACTTTTCATTCGTTTGTTTGTTTTGTTCATCAACTTTATTTATGTCGTTCAAGTGATATTTGAGTTATGCTTTGTTTCTTCTTTAGCACGGGATGGCCTGGTAGTTAGGGCGCTCAACGCGCAATCTGTGGGTCGCGGGTTCGAATTTTTGTCACCGAACATGCTCGCCCTTTCAGCCGTGAGGATGTTATAATGTAACAGTCAGTCCAACTATTCGTTGGTAAGATAGTAGGCCAAGAGTTGGCGGTGGGTGGTGTTCACTAGCTGCCTTCCCTGCTAAATTAAGAAGGTTAGCGCAGATAGCCTTTCGAATCGTTTTCATCGAAATTCAAACCAAACCTTTGTATCTTCTAACTTCAATAAATTAAAAAATCGTGTTTATTAGTTATCAGAATGTCTCATAATGATGGATACTTGCTTGGATGTATACTTAAAAAAAAAAAATGTATCGCGAGTTTCCTTAACACAAACAGACGCCCGAAACTCGTTGCACTAAAATATATGTGGTAAAAACAACATATATTATTTATTGCTGTTTTGATACATATATTTTGTTAATCTTTTGCAATCTACTGAACAAACTAAACAACGTTTACTATGTTATGGTTTTCATTGTTACTTAGGACAGAAAGTGTACCAACCCTTTTCTTTCTCACGAATGTCGCACATTTAAGTTAGTTAATTAAATGAGCACATATATTCATATAATGTTTTTATAGTCTATAATTAAACCACAAACCATGAATATTATGTAAACAGGGTATTTTGTTTTATTTTTCTACTAGCAGATACCCGTTGAAAAAATTCAACGGTAATTTTCCTAAAAATGGTGATGAATGAATATAAAATATTCAGTGAACCCAATCTGTTGGATCAGAACGTATATGTAACATGATAGTCTTTTGTGATTCCCAGTGTTATTTTAATAAGAAAAGTTGCATTGCGTTTGTTTATAAGTAAATGAAACTGACTGCAATGCATTATTGGAAAAATATTTAGGATTCGATGCATCGATTCATCCAAGAAATAGAGTAGGCAAAATCACTAAGTAGTCGCGGGGATTTTTTTCCCTTCTGGATGCCACCGTTTCTTGCCATTTTACTGAGCGAAAGAAAAGACCACTACCGAACTGAGCTCTTTTTAACAGTTGTCATTTCTATAAATGTCAAAGGAAAATATTCAATTAAATTAAAATAAATTTATTCGACATGGTGCAGTAAAATAATGTATGTATATAATATCGATATAAGAAAAAATAAATACATTTTTTATTTCAATAAGTTTTTTTCTCAGTATGATCATTCAGCACATACGAAGACTGACGGATCGATGCTGATATCGATATGAAATTTTAGGAATTGCAAAAAATTAATAAAAATTTTCTGTTATTTACTCTTGAAATTTGTTTTTTCTGCGGTTAACTGTTCACGAGGTACAGAGCATAACAGACAGTCAGACATTTGTTTGTTATTTATATATTGATAATATTCATTGTGTAACTTATATTTATTCTAATTATTCCATCGTATATTTTTACATTGTATTAAAAGTGGAATATTTATTAAGCAGATGTATGTGAAAGTCAATAATTAAAAAAAGCCTTAATGTGCAATCTTTGAAAATCCCTTGACCTCCGTATCTATTCCTCTCATATTTTTTTAACTTCCAGAAGTTTTAATGGCTATCCAAACTGAAGCTCATGCTTAATACTTTAAAGCTACTATTTCAATTATTGTACACCATAGACCTCTCTATTTAATCCACAGAATATCTCTTCTATCCTTTCTAACGTTAACGTAAATACTAATTTTATGAATGATAAAAATTATTAGACAATAGCTTTTATCTAATGATACTTTGAAAGTTAATACTTTGAAACTGACTTCAACTATGAAACATATAAATTAGCCAGTACCATGTTATTTTTTAATCTTTACCCATATACTTTAATAGTGTTAACCCACATACCATGCCAATGTGAACGCATATACCGTACCAGTGTTAACTCATATACCATACCAGTGTTAACACACATACCGTGCCAAGTTAACCCATATACCGTACCAGTGTTAGCCCATATACTGTGCCAATGTTAACCTATATATTGCCAGTGTTAACCCATACATTAAGAACGATAGAGGAATGTAGATGCTATAATAACAGTGATATCTCCATACTCACGCTAAAGTATAACGATACGCTTCATATTCACATATCCCCGAACATGAACCAGCTTCGACTGCAACTGGGGAAAAACTATATCTTATATAGCTGTTATGCTGTAGAATTGCTATAAAACGTTTGTTGTGAAGAGCAATTCATAGTAGTTATAATCTAGTCTTTTAATAATCGTTTGTGGAAATCATCCTAGTTATAGTTTACACATTAAGCTATTGATGTTTCAGTTATTATTGTTGTAAGTTCTACAGTTAATGGAAGGCATTCTTTGGATCATTGTATAAAGATTTTCTGATCTTCCACCAATAAAACACATTCTAATTTTTTAAACAGGAATCACAATAACAAACCAAAAACAATAATAACAAGAATAATACTCCTATGAAAGTTTAATAGGTTCCCACATTTATTAATGTTTGTAATTTATTTTAAACAATTACTCAGCCTTCCAAAGTTTCAACTTAAACTTTGTTCATACGAATAGGTGCCATAACCCTCGATCTAAACCGTTTCCCTCGTGGAGCCAAATCTTCGAAGTTGTGTACTCTAGACATGTTAAAAGCAGATGGCAGCGTCCCCACTGTTTCTTTATTTAAACAACGGCGTATAAAAGGATGGTGGCCTTTCTATGTCAAAAAAGAAAATGAAGAAATGGAGCTAACGGTAAATTTTGTGTTTTTACTGCACGTCTTATTTGTAAACACCAACGCCCTGCCAGCTAAAATTATGGAAGATATGAACTAAAACAATTTTGTATTCGTATTTGGTGCCATATTAGCTATTTTAGGGCTATTCATATTCACATATCGAAATTGGTTATTGGTAGCTTTAATATAATTGCTTTTATTACTGTATATTACAATATTTTCAATGTCATGTTATATTTGTTACATTTGGCTAAATATTTCAGTGTGTCATTTGCAACTTGTTGTTTTTTATATTGGTTGATAACTGTAACTTAAACTTAAATTGTATTTTAAAAGACAGGTAATGGTAAAACCACTTCGACGAAAAGTCATACGCGACTAAGGTTTAATATTATTAATTGTTGTTATTTTAATAATGATAAATACAGCTTTACCAAGAACAAAAAAAAATATATAACTCATATACAACTGTAGAGAGTATCGTAAAATGGTCTTCTCAAGTTTTATATATGCCTATGATGGATCATTATTTGTAGAATATATGAGCTAGTCATAAAGTGGTAATTCTTAGTTTTTGAAAAATAATACTTTTTAAAAGTTCAGAATTCATAAGAAATTCAAATGTTATGTTATAAAAACATTTTTAAACAAATATAAAATATTTCATAAGACTTTGGGTGTTAAGTGCAACTGTTTTATAATGCCTTTAATATAATTCACATATATATCCAGTTTCTTCTCTATTTTAGCTTAATTTTATTATTATTAGTGTTACTTATTCTATGGTGTTATTGATCATCACCAGAGGAGTGGAAAGTATATAAATGTATTCCTTGTTCTGAAAGAGAATAAATGTAATGTAAATATTATTTTGTAACAGGGCAAGGTAGAAGCTGAACTTCACTTGTTGGTGAAGGAAGATGCTGAGAAGGCGCCAGCTGGCATGGGCCGTTCTGAGCCAGATCCTCTAGATAAGCCCAAGTAAATTTAAGTTATATATTATTGTTGTTTTGTTCGATGTACACTGAGTGGTCACAAGTAAATAGACACCTAATATTTCGTCATTTAACTGATTTATGCTAACTAATTTGTGTTCACAGAG
>NW_013666464.1:299528-304592 GCF_000517525.1 Limulus polyphemus
GAAAAGGTGGTGTCTATTTACTTGTGACTACGCTGTGTATATATAATAAAGGGTACTCAATTTTTGCTTTATTTATGTTTTTATTTCTCTTACTCCTTATGGATTTCTAACATCAATTACTCAAAATCTTGGGTACTTTAGAGAGTGAAGAACTTTGGCAAAGTGATCATTTATTCATTATGAGAAAGGAGGCATTTAAACAAATTATCAACTTTTACGATACTTTAGTCATTTTGTAGCAATGTACTGAACAATGTGACTCCAAAATGTCCTTTCGGAAATATTTCAACTTGACATTTGTACTTTGATCAATATTATTCTCCAAACTTTGTTATCGTACTTAATATCTTGTTAAAACCACTGATAAAAATACATATTTTTGAAACGATTTCACCGTATTTCTTGATTTTACATGCCTATTTCCTACAGGCTTAAAGTTTAAGGATAAAAATGTTCTTAGCTTGTACAAACTGTCATGTTTTTGTTATTTTTTCCAAACTAGAATGGTATTAGAATTATCTGCATTACATAGTACACAAAAAAATAAATAAATGCTAAGTTAGTGGGAGCCATCTTTGGGTAATTTAAACCGAATGTTTGTTTATATTTTTCAATTACTTTTTGCATTTATTTGTTTTTGTAACTTCAAAAACAAGAAATCTGATAATCAGAACGGTTTGTAATTTATCTACTTTTTCTCCCTACGCATTTTCTTAATTATTCGTTTCAAACAATTAAAAGATACTCAGGATTTGTAATATCATAGCTACAATATGGAAAAAATCTCTCTTATTAGATAATTTCAATCAACGCACCAGTTAATATTTATGTAATCCAGGAATACGATTATCAGTTGTGTGATCTAAAATGGAAATGATTGGTCGTTCAGCCTATGCTCATAAGTGAATATTTACTAATGTAGTTTTACATCTTTTCAGTTCATGAAACATTTATTGCAATAAGGGATAAGCTCATCAAGAAAACAGTAGCGACCTGTTCCATGCTTAAAATACTTGGTAAGAAACTGAGTTATCCTCTAAAGAGTTGGAAGTGAAGTCGACCAATGTAGCATCGTTGGTCATGAGGGGCTAAAGTAAGGATCGATTGTACCAACATACGGTAGTACAGAAAGTTTAAGAATTTGGTCACTATAATGCGCACTATAATGGTCAGTTCCTTCAGCAATAATGATTCTTGCTCACACCCCAAATGTATTCGTCAGTACATTCATCAATAACAATTTTTGCCCACACCCCACCTCACCATTGCCATATGTGTTATATTTCTTTATGAAAGTAGAATGGATCTGGTTCTAAGTTCTCTCTAAATGAGTGCAAGTTTGTTGTTGTTGGATGAAGCAAGATGAAGATGTGTGCTGCGTATGTCGTTGACCCATTGACACCATTTCAGAAGAGCAGTTTATTTACTATATTGTGAGTGGAATGCATTTCATGAGTCGACTGGCATACAGGCGGCCTTTCGAAATCCAACACTTTCGCGTTGTCCACTTGCACCTGCAAACATCTTTTTCAATCTCGAAGCCTGCACCCTCCGATTTGCAGCCAGCCAGAATTGACATACTGCATCCGTCTGCTTGTGTCATGGATAATAGTTGGCCTTGCCCAGATGTCTGAACACCTGTACCATTGATTTGGTAGCAGTTCCATATTCTCTTAACAACACTTTGAGACAGCTGGAGCAAGTTCCCAATAACCTTAAGTAATTAATTGGCCTCCTGAGTAATACAACATTGTACGAGACCAGTATAGGATGAATAATCAATCACTTAACTTTTAGTTCACACGACTGATCACAGGATGTTTTATCTTCGTAACATTGAAATGAGGGGATAATTGATTTTTGACAAGTGGTTTCTGGCTTAGCGCAGCAATATCACACATTCCAATTATTCTTTTTTGTATTTTTTTAGCAGTGTATTATAAACATAAACAGATATTGACGCTGAACGTCTTTTATCCATCTTTTTCAGTCGACCGGATTCGTCGTTCATTTGGTTCTTGAATCCTCTGAAGTCTATAAGATACATTGTATGGCATAACTACAAGTGGGTCATTATCAAAGTCATCATCTCTTTTCTTTTGATCCTCATTTTCGCTCTCTTCGTCTACTCGATGCCGGGCTACACCGTGAAGAAAATGTTTGGGGCCTAACAACATTGCGATTAGTCTGAGATATCAAAACAAGTTAACAATGAAATTTAAAAGATTGGTATTTTAACTTAATTATTTCTTGTATTTTAAGTCACATTTTTCATGTTCAGTAAGAATAGCAAATATTGATAAGTCATATATACGCATACGCAATAGTTGAAGCTTCAACATATGTACATTTACAAATCAACAAAACGATGTTATAATAATATGTAGGAATAATCCAGCAATTTGTCAAAAATTCAACACCCTAATCAAATGGTGCATTTTAACCAATAAGTGTCAGAATTAAAACTATATTTAAACAGAACATATTATTGTTTAGATACATTTTTTTAGACACAGTACTTCAATCAATCAGTATTTTAAGTTTTAATTTGTAATATTTTTGATCAGTAAGATTAAAAAAATGATTATCTTGTTTATGTTTTTTTTTTCGAAAACGTTATGTGCATTGTATCAATAATATAAATATTGGTGAAATAGATCCTGAACTGTAAATATCGTGAAATAATTTAATGTTATACTTAAGATTAAGTTTAAGATTCTCTGGTGATTCAGCAATACGTGTGATGGACAGAATGCAGATAAATCATTGTGTAGCTTTGCACAACAAAAAGAGTTTAAGATGAATAAATATGGATTCAGCGATTATGAACCTAAAAACCAAACCTGGAATTACCGACTGGGTGTAGTTTAAGATGAATAAATGCGGATTCAGCGATTATGAACCTAAAAACCAAACCTGGAATTACCGACTGGGTGTAGTTTAAGATGAATAAATGCGGATTCAGCGATTATGAACCTAAAAACCAAACCTGGAATTACCGACTGGGTGTAGTTTAAGATGAATAAATGCGGATTCAGCGATTATGAACCTAAAAACCAAACCTGGAATTACCGACTGGGTGTAAAGTAAAACTTCTAGTCTAATCATTCACTTTTGAATAATGTTTGTTAACTCTTTGAACTCAAACATCGCCCAATCTAGAAAACAGGAAACTTCGTTCCAGTTGATTAAATGATTTTTCTTCCGAATTTTTATGGTTTAAATATTAATAAATCCAATAGATGTAAAGACATGTTTTTATTGAATATAATATAACTTAACACATTTTACAAAAAAAGATAAATAGTACAGATAGTGATGCCTCTTTTACTTTTTTCAGTAAAATTGTATAAAATTTGGAGGATCGAAGACAAGCTGGATTTATATATTTAACATGCTAAACACCTTAACCGTAATGAACGATGTTTTCAGTTTATAATACTTATTCAGGTTACTTTAATAATTCAGTGTAATCTCCCATGACAGTCAATCTCTGTGAGAAAGTTAAAAAAAATGAAATATATCTATAAAATATCAATATTGTTCTTTAAATCGATGTGTTGATGTATATAAAACAGCTGTATATTTCAGTAATTTAAATATCTACTATCAGTAGTACTAAGTGGACGGAAGGAAGTTTTGAATGTATTTGTATATATATGTATTCTATAAATAGCTTTATATATATATTCAATTTGATCTTTTTAATATATGAAGATAGATTTATTCCTGATGTATTTGAAAATTCTTTACTATTATATCTAGGCCTGTAGAGGTTTATATAATACGAGTCTCCCCTTTGTCTACAGTTTAAAAACACTCAATTCTTACTTGTAAGATGGAATTATATTTTAATTTCGGACTGAAATAGCACATCTGAAGTTTGCTTGTATTTAAGTCTGTTATAAGAAGTGAGGTGTGATAACAAACGAAATTAGATACAATGTTCTAAAGGGGAGGTTTTTTGATAATGTGATATTGTTTTTATTTATATATACGTATTGTTTGGGCTTTTTTCAATACCAATAATCATTTTAGATTATCACATTAAAAGTGGTGTTGGTAAACCTCGCTAAAATGAGCTCAACCAGCGCCAAAGGTAATGTCTTTCTAATATATTAAGTTTAAAGAAGTTACATTTATTTGTTTACACAAAAATCACTTACCCCTCTAAAATAATTTCAATATACGAGATGCATGGTTTAGTCTACTAAAAAATCAGATTTAGGTATTTTTCTGCTGTAATTTCTGATTTCTCGTACTCTCGAGACTTATTTTAAGTAAATTTTGTTAATTTTATTACAGGCTTTAAACCCTCACAGTTATGGCTTCTCCCTTAATATATAAAAGTTTAGTAAATTGCTTTTACTTTTATAAAAAATGTTGTCGTTTGTTGAGGACCATTTCTGCTGCTACTAATTATGATTACTAGTTAAGGGGAAATAAGATATACTTGATAGATTATGATTACTAATTAAGGGGAAATAAGGTAAACTAGATAGATAATGAATACTAATTAAGGGGAAATAAGATATACTAGGTAGATAATGATTGCTAACCAAGTGGAAAAAAGATATACTAGGTAGATAATGATTACTAATCAAGGGGAGATAAGATATACTAGATAGATAATGATTACTAATTAAGGGGAAAAAGATATACTAGGTAGATAATGATTGCTAATCAAGGGGAAATAAGATATACTAGATAGATAATGATTACTAATTAAGGGGAGATAAGATATACTAGATAGATAATGATTACTAATTAAGGGGAAATAAGATATACTAGATAGATAATGATTACTAATTAAGGGGAAATAAGATATACTAGATAGATAATGATTACTAATTAAGGGGAAATAAGATATACTAGATAGATAATGATTACTAATTAAGGGGAAAAAAGATATACTAGGTAGATAATGATTGCTAATCAAGGGGAAATAAGATATACTAGATAGATAATGATTACTAATTAAGGGAAAGTAAGATATACTAGACAGATAATGATTATTATTTAAGGGTAACGTAAATAATACTAGATAGAATAATAGTATTACTA
>NW_013666464.1:304613-312194 GCF_000517525.1 Limulus polyphemus
TAATGATTACTAATTAAGGGGAAATAAGATATACTAGATAGATAATGATTACTAATTAAGGGGAAAAAAGATATACTAGGTAGATAATGATTGCTAATCAAGGGGAAATAAGATATACTAGGTAGATAATGATTACTAATTAAGGGAAAATAAGATATACTAGACAGATAATGATTATTATTTAAGGGGAACTAAAATATACTAGATAGATAATGATTACTAATTAAGGGGAAATTAGATATACTAGATAGATATTGATTATTAATTAAGGGGAAATTAGATATACTAAGCTTCATAAAGGTGAATTGTTAGATACAAATAGTTTTAATACTGCAGTTTTCCAAAAATGTAAGCCACTATAAAGGACTCACAAAGAAGCTAATAATATTGTAGTTTACAAAGAAATTCAAAAATGAAATATTAATAACAACGTGATTAATCAGAATATTATTATACAAATAATGTGAATATATATATATATATATATATGTGTGTGTGTGTGTGTGTGAATTTATAGTAATATGATATTATTGGTATTTTGTAAATTATTAATTATTATAAAAGATACAACAATAGCAAAAGGCACTAATTAAATGTAATACAACTGAGTGAATTATGTTCTGGAAAAAGTATTGTTAGCCCAAAATTTCTCGTTTTAAGGGTTTATAACTTAATGTTTTTTTCATAAGACTGACAACCCTTGAGTACTTAGTGCCCAATATCGTTTAGCAGCCATTGTCGTAATTAATACTACTTTCAAGAAAGGGCACTGATATTTTAAGCAGTAAAATGTTTTTATTCAAACTTGACACTGGTGATTATAATAATATTTTGGGAATTTTGTTCAATGACGTGATGGTGGCTTATTAGGTATAAATTTATTTGTGAAATATAACACAGTAAGGGAAATAACGTTGGCAATTCTTTGTGAAATATAATACAATAAGGGAAATAATGTTGGCAGTTCTGTATGAAATAGAATACAATAGGGAAATAATGTTGGCAGTTCTGTATGAAATAGAATACAATAGGGGAAATAATGTTGGCAGTTCTGTATGAAATAGAATACAATAGGGGAAATAATGTTGGCAGTTCTGTATGAAATAGAATACAATAGGGGAAATAATGTTGGCAGTTCTGTATGAAATATAATACAATAAAAGAAATAGTTTTGGAATGTATATAATATTTCAAAAGGAGTAGCTGTAAATAACATGGCATTATATAAATACATAATTTTTCTTACCCGCGTGCCTTTCCCTGTTACTTCCTTTTATTGATAATTATGTAACTAATTAAACTCAAATCAAGAATAAACGTGAATACTGTAAGGTTTAAATAGGATGTTTTATTATTATTTCTTACATATTAATTAAAATTATGCAATGGTCATCCTCGTACAGTGTGAATAAAAAGTAACTTACAAATGCCAAGTCATTATAGGGCGCTGTTCTCAGAACTTGGAAACAAAAAAAAAATATACTTACATAAATAGAAAATGAGCTATAAAGCAACTTACATACCACAAAATAAATATTGGATTCAGGAATCTCACTGGTCATGAAAACACTAACGTCTATGCTCAAAACGAATAAGTGATATTCCCGTCATTTAGATAAAAATTACAAGAAATATCACAACCACACGAATAATTCGTTAATGCACAAATTAAATGCTATAAAGTTTTAAAAGCTACATAAAATTACTTTTTAAAATGTCTTAAGGTTATGTGTTTTTAAAACAAGAACACAAGTAAAGGAATGTGGCAACTTTGGATAATACTACATTCAAGTGTTATCGAAGGAAAATGAAGTGTTCAAGTACACTATGCTACAAAATTATGAAAGGTACACGCTTTCTATATACTAAAGAGCATCAAAGGGGGATATGTTCTTATGTAATATTTATAACAGTAGTTGAACTATTCGGTTCGACAGTCCTTCCTTAACTGACCTACAATTGTGACATAGCATCTCGCGATTTCCATCTTTTTTTTTTTTTTTTGCTATTCTTAAATATTACCCGAGTGTACAACACTTCCGTACAACTGATGTTCTTGAAACAGCTACACGTAGGAAGATTAATAACACCTCACCTGTATTTTACCGAACTGGTACAATGAAGTCACGAAACAAGGAAAATGCACGGTACTTAACAAAAGGACTGTGATGAAACTTAATGTTAGTTTTCCCACATCTGCAACATCATTGGTACATGTATATGGTTGGTAAATTAATATAGTTTAGCTATTAATGTTTTAACTACAGGATATTTACCCATTTTTTCTCGTCACCCAAAGTATGTGTTACAATCTTGTTATACTCATATTTCCTTTCCCATCTAGAGTTCATAACTTTTATTTATGTTGTACTTATCCATATCAGGAATTTACTTATAATGCTGTAAACATAACAAATTAAATTAAATTAAATTACTCGTAATCACTAACACATAGATTGATGATACGTTTCCTTTCTTCACTAACAGCATATTATTTTATTTAATTTATCTCTCTCTCTCTCTCACATCTCCTGGTCTTCTCTTTCTATATTTTCGTTGAACTCCTGTCTTTCATATTCATTTCTCAAACCTATGCTGATCCAATCCCTTTCTTTCTGACCTTGTACCTGTTTCCCGTATATCGGATTATAATGTTTGACAATTGCAGAAGGTTTTGTAGTCTCTATACCGCTGAACTTTAATAGATAGACGGCCACTCGTTTTCTAATAACTTAGAATACTGTAATCCCCTAATTCATTAGAGACTGACCACAGGCTGGCCAATTTCAACAATTTTGATTGTACTCAGTCTCGGCTATTTTTCTTTATAGTTTATTTTACATAGACAGACATTCACACACAACATAAGTTTTAACCCTAGCTGGATGGATATTACTCTTACTATCTATACACAATATATATTATTAACAAAAAAATTGGCACGTGTGTAATGTTCAATGTTTAAAACGCACAATTTAAAAAAAAACGATTATTTAATACACAATTCTATAAAAATGAGATTAGATTGTTTCCAGTCTCCAAATTATTAAAATACAATAACTTACTGTACAGGATAAGAAGTGGTAAAAAACCCGATAAGACTGGAAAACAATCTCATACACTCATCCTCAGGAGTGTAATGTTTTGCTAAAATAACACTTATTTATACAATTATCAAAACACAAATTTACATATTAAGAAATTCACGCCATCTGCTGACAACATTTCCATCAGGTCCATCATCCTTATTCAATAATTTAAATTTACTTTTTTACATTTAATTATCTCAATAGATTCACCTATATTCATACCAATTAAATTTTCAGGTTGTACTAAAATAGTTTTTTCCCATTGAATTGTGTGATTAGTTTCACTAACATGTTCAACTAAAGGTGAAACATTAATATTATTATTTTTAACATTTCTTTTGTGTTCATTCAGTCAAAATTTTAAATTTCTTCTAGTTTGTCCTATATAAACTTTTTTAAATTTACATAATATTTTATATTATCCCAATGTTTCCATTAAATCAGTTTTATCGTTAATTGTATTAAGAATTTCGCTTACTTTTTTTTATCGGTTTGTATATCGGAAAAATATTTATTTGCTGTTTTTTTTACTTTTTCATTATTTGACAAGTTAAACCAGGTATATATAATAGTACTCAACATTCTTTCTTACTTTCTTCAATCTCATTTTTATAGAACTATGTGTAAAACAATTGTTGTTTTTAAAAATTGTGAGTTTTTAACAATATATATTAGTTTCAATCAGAGGGGTCATAAGCAGATCTCAGTAACTCAAGCTCAAGAGGGTGTCTGCATTTCAGTGGCCACTCGCTGGTCTATAATGTAATGTATAATTAAACTCCTCTGTTAATAGACTCCAATACAGCAGTTTTTTGTTGTCATTCTTCACTCTGACAAACCATATTAAAGGGTTATGGTACTTTACCCACCATGTGACTTAAATATCCTATGCAGTTTATCCCATACATGCATTTACTTGGTTCTACTCAACTTTTCTCGTACTTCTCTCAACACTCTTAGTGTTTATGTCAATGTCATCTATGTAATCTGTGACAAACTCGCCTAAGCCTCGTAAGATATTATCCATTAACATCTGAAATGTTGATGAAACATTCATTGTTATCCTGGACATTACATTAAACTCAAATAATTTATAAAGGAAGGAAACAATCATTTTTTTTCTTTATCTTCTTCCTCTAACTCGACCTGGAAATAACTTTACTAATGTACTGTACTTGACTAACTTCATTTATCATATGTCACGTTTGAGGTAACTGGTAGGAATTGGCGATATTAGTTTTATTCAACTTCTTCAGGTCAGTACAAAACCTTATCCCATCAATCTAGGTACGAACACTACAGCAGACACATAAAAGCTAGAAGATTCTATAATTTTTCGTCCTTTTAACAATTCCTCTATCTTCTCGTTTAGAGCTCCCCTCAGATGATATGGCACTCCCCTTTTGGTTCCTCTACCGCAACATTAGGGTTGATTTGCCCTCGCCTGTCATCAAATATACTCTCATAACCTTTCACAATCTTACATACTTCCTCCTGTTGCTTTGGAGTTAATCCTTCAAAACATGTCCTGTCAGCTTATAAGTTCTTTCTTCTTACCGCTATGTCTTCGATATATCTGCGGACTTACACTGATAGAAACTGGGTTTCGATACTCGTGGTGGGCAGAGCACAGATAGTCCATTGTGTAGCTTTGTGCTTACCTAGTGGCACCTAGTGACAGCATCAACCATGATATTAATATATATTTTCTTTTTTCTGTTACTGTACATGTTCTAATACTATCGGCACTAACGGTTCACTAATAACCATCGATCTTTTCACTTTCAGCTGTAATGCTGGACAACTATTTAAATAAGTCTTTATATCTCCAAACATACCCGACCAGAAGTAGTTTTTATAGATCCTGCCCTTCGTTTTAGCTACATCTAAATGTCCAGCCAACGTTGTATCATGCCATAACTCTAATACTGTCTGTCTGCTTTTCTTTGGGAGTAGTACTTGATCCCTACCATCTATTGCATCATTCCAATTACATTTATACCTCAACACTTCTTCTCTCATTTGACATTTTTCTAACTCTCTGAAGTTCCTCTGATAATTCTCTTGGTGTAAAATAGCTGATTTCACTACATCATACTTTAATTCGTCTGCGCACCTAATCTTATTGTATGCTGCTAACACTTTTCTACATAATGCAGGAACTAATTTCTTCACCATTTCGTATTACTGCCATTCTTCTGCTTTCGATATTGTTTGAAAACCACAGAAAAATATACCTATGCCACCAAAACACCAATATTTTTAGATGAAGTTAACAAATTTTGTTTTACGTGACAAAGTTTATTGTGATCCTAATAATGCTTGGAGACGGCTTGAATGGGTAATGAAGAAAACGAATATAAGTTTAACATAACAGCAAATGTACAACGTTTCGACAAGGTTTTGTCATCATCAGGTACAAGTAGTTTACACTGACAAATATATATATATATATATATATATACAGTAGGGAACAAAGAGGTCATATGACCGGATATTGTTGCAAGACTTAGAAGATATATCTTGGCACCCCAGGGTTTGGTTTAGAGTAGGGTTGTTTTGTTCAATTAAGATATATTCCTTGATTTTGAGTTTGTTTATGTTTGTTTCTTGGTTTAAAATTACTGTGTTTTTAATAGATATACTATGCTTTTTTAGTTGCAATGGTGGAAAACATGGGACGTTTTTTTATTGTGTTCTGTGAATCTGGTTTCCAATTTTCTTCCTGTTTCTCCGATGTAAAATTCTGGGCAGTTATTGTATGTGATTTTGTAAATGACGTTGGTATTGTGTGATTCTAAATAATTTTTGTTTAGTAACGATTTTAATTTAGGGCCGGGTTTTTGGGAGAATTTGACGTTGACATGAATATTGTGTTTAATAGCTAGTTTTGTCCAAGTGTGAATAATTCTTGAGCTGGCTTCAGGGACAAAAAGTAAACTGCAGTGTACTGTTCTGTTATTGGGTTTGTTAGTATCAATTTTGTTTGTGAGTTGAATTTTGTTGTGGGGAATTTTGGAGAGTTTTCAACAATGGCTGGTGGAAATTTATTGGTGTGAATGAAGGAATGCTTTATGTGGTTGATTTCTTCATTTATGTAGTCCGTTGAACAGTCTTTTAGCTGTGTTTATGAGGTTTTTGAGTGTATTGATTTTTGTGTGGTGTCATAGCGGAATTCCAGAAGATGTAGAGGCCTGTGTGTGTGTGTTCTTACGATGAATTTTGGTTTTAAACTATGTGTCCGATCTAATAATGTTGAGGTTAAGAAAAGATAAATGTTTATTGTTTTCGTGTTCTCTGGTAAATTTGATGTTGGGATGAATGGAATTTGTGTTCAAAGAAAGTTAGTGTGTGTTCTGTAGAAGTGAAACCAGCAAAAGTGTCATCGACATATCTGTACCAGTATAGTGGGGGATGAAGCGCAGAATGTATGGCTTGTGTTCTGATCTGGTTCATAAATATATTGGCAAGAATGGGCGAAACAGGATTGCCCGTACTTAAGCCATCTGTTTAAAAGAAATGTTCGTTGTTGAAAATGAAGTTGGTTTTAGTTGTAAATTCTAAGAGAGAATCAAAAAAGTGTGCTGGGGATGGGGATTAACTTGTTGGGTTCATGAATGTAAAGGTCGAGTGCAATATTGCAAGTTTCATTGGCGAGGACTTCGGTGAAGAGTGACACGACATCAAAACTAACCATTAAGGCTTTCGAATTTAGTTGGTCTAGTGTATGTTTGAAATTGAAGGTATGTGTAAAAAATGAAGCTGCAGATATTATGGTGTGAGAGCCCAGGCTATGTATTTGCCATGATTGTAGTTGAAGGAATCATAAGTGGACAGTATAGGTCGTAGGGGGCAGTCCTATTTGTGTGGCTTAGGAATGCCATAGAGTTGTGGTGTGCGTGAATCAGTTTTACGTAGACAAAAATAAAGATTGTCAGTAATTAAACTATCTTTTTTCATTTGTAATAAAGTTCTGTTTAGTTGTTTTTGGTGTATGTTTGTTGGTTGTTTGGAATGGCTTTGAATTTCTTTTTATCGTAAAGGATGTCGTTCATTTTGTCGGTGTATTCTGAATTGTTCATAATTACAATGGTATTGCCTTTATCAGCTTTTAGAATTTTAATGTTAGTGTCTTTTTCAGATTATAAATGGATTTAATCTCGTTACTTGTGAGGTTACTTTTCAGTTTACAGGATTGTTGACTATATTAATAGTCTTGTTTGAGAATTCTTTAAAAAAGTTATTTAAAATACAGTTTTTGGGAACTTCGGGAAACCACATTTTGTTGTAGTTACCTGTGATAAAAGTCTGTTGGTTGATGTCATGGAGTTCTTCTTTCTGTAGTTGGAGGATGTTTGAGGTAGAGGTGGTCTTTTGTTCTTTTATGTAGTGGGTCACTAGTCTTCTGGCTAGATCTTCTAGGTACACTTGAACTCTAGGCATGGAGCTGTTTTGTGGTTGATGGCAAAGTTGAGGCCTTTGTTTAGAAGTT
>NW_013666464.1:312859-316679 GCF_000517525.1 Limulus polyphemus
CCTTACTCTACACCAACACCCTGGGGAGCCAAAATATATCTTCTAAGTCTTGCAACAGTATCCGGTCATGTGACCTCTTTGTTTCATACTGTGTATACATATATCTGTGTCAGTGTAAACTACTTGTACCTGATGATGACAAAACCTTGTCGAAACGTTTTACATTTGCTGTTATGTTAAATTTATATTAAAGTTTTTTCTTCATTACCCATTCAAGCCGTCTCCAAGCATCATTAGGATCAAAGTGGGTTTCTCGTCATCGAATTATTGTGATCCTGATGATCAGTTACTTTGGTCAGAATTTTGTGTATTTTTCATGAATTGGTCTTGAGGTGTGTTTTTTTTATAAATCGGCTGACTTAATAATTTCTACTAAATATCACAGACATTGCCCAGAAAGTATGCCAGTTTTGTGACAATTCATCGAAAGGAAATGATAATTTAGTGAAATAGATTAACAACTGGGTGAATAACGAGAAAAAAAGCAAGTTAACATGATGCTTTTGAAATGTTCTGTGAGCTGTATGCAGCAATTGAGGCTTCACTGCATAACATGTTTATACTAAGAGGATTTAACAGAGAGGAAACCTCAGAGACTGCAACACTTCACGGTTTGAGTTCTACGCTTTTTTGTCACTATGAAACTCTTTATGTGGTGAACAACGGGCATAAGTAGGATTTTACAGAGAATATATTGTCGACTTTTGAAAACTTTACTGTTGCCAAGATGACATTGACAATATTTTCCATGAATTATCTTACAGAGACATTTGATACATTATTTTGGTTCTAGCCTTCTATTTCTAGGAGATGTGCAAGACATAAACAGAGGGAGAGCTATCCTACTGAATCGTCTGGAGTTTACTTCGGGATAAATAGCAATTCCATACCTGGATGAAATGACGTTAAATTTTGATGCTAGTTTTAACCCTCTGATAACATAATCAACTAAAGCTTTGAAACTTGTACGTATATATGTACAAAATACTAGTATAGAAGATTTAAAGGACTTTTTTGGACTTTTACATAGCTGACTTGCCCAGTCATAGTGTTGCTTTTCAAAGTCTTAATTTTAATCATACTAAGACTTTGCAAAGCAACATGCAGAGTAATTGAATAAAAAAACAACTAAACACAGGTTCAGGGAAATTTCAAAAATGGAACAAAATAAACTTTCCAAATATTCCCATAATTTTGATAATCATAAAAACTTGGTCTTTTAGAAATATATTATTTAATATCTTTTAGAGAAATAACCATCACAAACGGTTGAATTGTCTTGCTTTCATGCATGTGCATTATTCCAAAATAACAGATATAAAAAGAGTGATAAACACCTTCGCTAGAAAGCATCCAGGACGAATGTTACTTGAAAATATAATGAATTAATTTTAAAAACGCCTCCTAGGGATAAATTGAAAAATGATAGCAATATTCCATTGTCATTATATTCAGGGATTAAAATAACTATACTTGGTGAAAATAAGTTTTAATTGAAATAGACTTTTACAGAATATATGATTGGATAACAAATAATACACAAGATGTATCAAATGGTTACAAAAGTTTATTCAATAGTTAACTAAATACAGTTTGTGTGTCAATCGAACCTTGTGTGTACTGTTTCCTATTCAAAAGTAAATGCTTCCGAATTATACTTGTTGTTTCTAAGGAAAGGACGATTTGTTTTAGGGTTCGACCCTAAAAGGTTTTGGATCCACCACTGATGTAGGTAGCTGGTGTTGATAAGAAGTTGGTGATAACTACATACGTATGTTACTTACATTAACATTCGCTACAGGTATGTGGCCTAACACAGAACCTACACATAGTTTCACGACGAGAAGGAATACAACTTGTTCATGTCTAGTGCTTGAATTATATCAAACACATATGTTGCAATTTTTTAGTGTTATTACTTTTATTAGATTTTATGGACTTTATTGAACAATTTTTATTACTGAAAACCTGTATGACTTAGCTTTTTAAAAACGTCTTACCTATTTTCACTATTCTTGTTGGAAATCATGCATATTGTCAATCTTTGATAAGGATGGAAGAAAAAACCCATTTGCAATATGTCAATATCGTTTAAACTACTTTTAAGCTATCTTTATAATCTATTTTATTTATCGCCCACATTGAATAAGACAGGCCTGCGAATTTAAACTTCATAAAAATTGTTTTGGTTTTAATAATTCGGAGTTTTCATAATTCAGTAACAAATATTTTGAAAGTAATATTAATTTGTTTACTATCACGTAAGGATTTTTTACAAATCTGGAAGAAAATAAAACTCTTATTTAAATCAAATTATTATCTCGTTTATCACAATGAAATCTTTTATTATTATTTTTGTTAACATAAAATACAAACAAACTGAATAAAAGAGAAGAACATTGATGTCAAAAGATTATGCATCCTCATTTTTTATTGTGCGAAATCTACGTCTTTTAGTCTCAAAACCACGTATTGTGGTCTTTCTTTTATGTATTACGTCCCGAGCATCTCGTTTCAAAGACCAGCAGTAATCAGCCATCATGCTGATGTTCCACCATCCCTGATGTTTTGATGAAACATTTCCCCTTGACTTCGCTGGCGGTATCGAGATTTTCAGGAAAATAGTCAATATGTTAATGTAAGAAATGAACTTTAAAGCTCATATTACAACCTAACCCTTTGAATTTATTGAGCATGTTATTGACAATATTTTCCCAATTTGAATCCTTGTTGTTTCCTAAAGATTTGTCAATAACATCTTTAAAAGCAATCCACCCTTTATTTCCAACTTTCCTCCTTGTCCTTTCGAACTGTTCATTCAAAATTAATTTCCTAATCTGAGCCCCACACTAAAAAATCACTTTTTTTTAAGTTTCGCTTCTGAAAGAGCTAGAAATTATTCACATAGATACTTGAAACAGTCGCCATCTTTGTCTAATGCCTTTAGAAACTGCTTCATCAAGCCAAGTTTTATGTGAAGTGAAGGTAATAGGATTTTCTTTATCTAGCGCTGGTGTCGTGCTCTGCTGTCCCATTCACAAAAAAATACGGAAACTTTGCATAACCGGATTGTTGATGAAAAACATACAAAGGACATTTAAATATCCACAAAGTAACCATGTTCTTTGCATTTGATCTTATTAAGAAGGAGTTCGAGATTTTCGTACGTTTCTTTCAAGTGAACCGAATGAGGAATAGGAACAGATTTATATATGTTACCATTGTTACCGTCTTTTAGACTTCTTTTGGAGCAACCAGTGAACAATTGTCACTCACTTGGTTCATAGACTGCAGCTTCTAGCATTGATATTAATTCAGCAATATTGTTGCAATAAATCAGTGAACCTTCTTGCGAAAAGTATTATATAAACACTTTCTCACGATTTCTGTGCCAGTAAAATGATGTCCCTGGTCAAAGTTAGTTCTTGTCCCAAAGTCTGGATCCCCAAATCCCTGGAGAATCCTTTGGAAGGCCCAAATCTCTCACCAACTCATTAAGTTCATCATGTGTGAAAAGTTGTGATTCACCAAACGTTTCAGGTAGAAAACAATCCCTATCAGCATTTCTATTGACATCAGGTTCAGAATCAGATGAAACTGTATCAAGAGTTTCCAGTGGAGTAGGTACAGGTACATCAGGTCCATGTGCTATAGGTCTTATAGCAGATTGAAGGTTCGGATAAGAAATTTCATTTTTAGTTCGAGTGTGTAGCCTTGCAAAAATAGTAGTCATCTCCGTGGATTTTAGGCTCACGTCAGACCATTGAAGTTCCACAAAGCGAAGAATTTTCCTTGCCTTTAGTCCATTGTCTCAACTCTT
>NW_013666464.1:316728-341625 GCF_000517525.1 Limulus polyphemus
TAGTCCATTGTCTCAACTCTTTGACACAAATGGTGTAAACTTTGTGCGTAGCCCATGATTTGTCTTGGTCTCCGAGTTTTATTCCAAAATACGCGTAACACGCTTTTTTTGACGAATTATGCAATGTTTTGTCTTTGTTTTTTTACAACAAATTTACCACAAATATAACAGAATATGTTTGGGTCATTTACACAACCTCTTGTTGTCATAGTAATGAATAAATAATAATGAAAAGAAAAAATAATGTCAAAGTGCACGCACAAACAATATTATCCAGAAATGATACATCATGCGGCCTGTTAACCGTTTATATACTAGCGGTGTGTTTCTCGTGGGTTCTAAAACGATTGCTAAGATTCTCACGTCGCTGATTGATCTAGAGAAATCTATAGCCAGTGTTTATCAACATTTTGAGCATAACAAAATGTGACCCGATTTCAATGAAAATGATTCACTTATGTAAAAGTACATATGACGTTTTGGGAAAAATTTGTACGTGATGGAGACAAATGGATATAATTTTTGGACTCAGCATACAGGAATTACTGCTTGTTTGTTTGTTTCTTTAATTTCGCGCAAAGCTACACGAGGGCTATCTGCGCTAGCTGTCCCTAATTTAGCTGTGTAAGACTAGAGGGAAGGCAGTTACTCATCACCATGCACCGTCAACTCTTGGGCTACTCTTTTACCAACGAATAGGGGCGAGCATGTTTGGTGGGACGGGAATTCGAATCCGCGACCCTCAGATTGCAAGTCGAGCGCCCTAACCACCTGGCCATGCCGGGCTACGGGAATTACTGCAGAACATCTAAAAATTTCAAGACAATAAAACCATCGCAAACCTGTGTAATTGACAACTAATAATACAAGTTTATGATGTTGAAGCAAGTACAAGGAGTGCTTAAAAACAGCTGCGTGTAATAGGCATACTAGTATCTCAGCTACTGACCAAAATTTGTGTGCATGACTCGAGAGGTATCGACAATAATCATCACGTGGAACTGTCTTATAATTAGATCTTTACTAACAGTCAATGTTGGAGCTCAGAAACACTGTTCAAGATGCGCAGATAACCATGAAACTGACATAATGTGACCCATGTTTCGAAGATTTTTTCACTGATGCATAAGGAAATTGTAATTTTATACAAATCATTTAATTTTAACGGATTATTTTATCCCATATAGATGTAAACATATACAGTTAATGGCAGTTTTACATTTTTTCTTTCCAATGTTTGTGTGAGATTCCTTAAACGGATTTTACTGATAATGTCAGTTGAACTCACTTGGTTCATAGCTAATCCGATGTTGTCCGTGATTAAGAGTGACCTCTTACTCGGGTATTCGTACTGTTATTAGACTTGTGTTGGTATTAGACGCAGTTCTAACGATATTGTACAGTTTAGTAGATATTTGTACATATTTATCAGGTATTTTTAATGTGTTAATTGAAATGTTTGGTTATAGGCAGTAACTTAAAAGTTTTTTTTTTACTTTTGAACCAGTTTAGTTGGAAGAGTTTGACAAAGATTAGTGATATTATGGCCTTTGACTTTAAAATGGTAAGACCTTCTACTTTATGAATTGGTTTTATCTTAAAATGGCATAATCAAACCGGTTCTGTTTTTAAGTTGACCATCCAAGCCTTTCCTGATTAATAATATTAAATTACATGCTGATATCCAGTAGAAATCCTTATAACTTTCACATATCTGTTTGCACTGAGAATTATATTCGTTTTCTTTACAATCAAGACCTGAAAATCTTTCTTTTTTATTCTATAACGGATTCTTCTTGATGAAGTCGCTTTGTTGAATAATAAGAAAGATATTCATTACCTGCAGGTAAGACGACGTTTCTGATTATGTGGATATTACTTACCTAAGTAATGAATCGTTCATACTTAGTAGTAGAAAGATGTTTTAAACTTAATAAGCAAGTTATAAAAATACGGTAACTAACCGCTCCATCCAGTTCTGTTGCTAAGAGCAACATCGTACATCTTAAGTAAAATAGAATGAAAAATTAATACCCTGTTGTCTGTCATCGTTAGCATTATCATACAAGGAAGAAAATTTAATTATCTAGAGTGTTATGCTTAACTTTAACAAGGATGCCTAAGGTAAACTATGCAATAATAACTAAATGTAGATTTATTGTGTCAATAGACTTATTAATAATTTCCTTATGCATAGATATTTAGTTACATTTTCATTGTGAACATCAGACCGTCTGATTATACTAGTCAAAAAAGAAAGCTTGTTTATTAATTGAAAAGAAAACTTATGCATATAATGAAATAAATGACCAGGTCAGAGTTTCCTATGACCCACGCATAGTTGACCCTAATTTTGAGTTGCGGACCCGAAAGAAACAAACAGTCAACTGAAGCGGTTTAAACTATTTTAAACCGGAAAACATAATTGACTACCACTTTTATAACACAACCACAGCTGAAACTGCAAAACGTGCTTGGTAGTACCATATATTGAACCTGAACTCCTCAAACTGCTAGTCCGAGAGCTAACCACTAGGCCGCTATCAGGCCCAAGTAGAAAAAGTTACTCTAAGATAGGTAAACAAATGTATCAGTAGTTAAAGATCTACATAGGACGCTATTCAGTGTTTGTGTGCATAAATATTGAAAATAATGTTTTTAAAGGTAAAACTGAAGCAAATCAGATCGAACTGGCGAATGCATTCAAAGGATTTAAAAATCACATTAGCGGTAGAAGTAATGAGGTCTGCTGAATGGCAGGTTAGTTTACTCTATGGTTAGTTCCTTTCGAAACGGTTCTGAAATTAATCGAGGATCTTAAACTAATGGAAATACTTACATTACAGAGGAGATACCTGATTTTCAAATATGTAAGAATCGTGTGAAACTAGAAAACCAACTTAGTTTCAGTGAGTTTATTATTATTATGGAAAATGTAACAGATCCGGTTGTTCAGGCAAGAACAAAAAATCGTAAATACTTTGCTTCACCAGTTTTGGAGATTAATTCTAACTTAAATAGAAATTATGGTTTTTTAATTTAACTTCGATGAAAAGTAAAAGAATGGATAAATAATGTTTGTCATATTTTTTATGTTGTAGAAATATTTACGTCAATATGAAGGTTAATTGTCTGCCTGTTCCTCCTTGTGTTTATGTAGTTTATAACGATGTTTCAATCATTTCTTTACGTCATTGGATTTCAGTCAACCAAAAGTGTCTTTGCTGAACAGAATGTATTTTCATAAGTGGAAACGTCTGTTCTCGTGGAAGCTACAACGTGATCAAGCACGTGGCTTTTACACGTGACTCTACTGCAGAGTTACACTGGGGTATTAGAAGGATTAATGTCAATCACTACTAAAACGTTCTGTCGAATTATTATAGGGACGTATTAAAAAACAGCATAAAACTGAAATTTACTGGTCGATTTTCAAGCCAATCGGTGCACGTCTAATATCTACATATATATTTTTAGTGAAAATTTTTATAAGTTACTTAAGCTCTTGGAAGAAGCGAATCCTTATTTAAGTCATGGACTGGTTATTAAGTATTTCTCGCATTCAAAACATTTGGCAACAGTGTAAGCAAGCCAGAACCATTGGCAAAATTTGTTCAAAAAAACCCAAAATAGGAAGAGAACAATATACATGGAATTGTGTTGAAGACACAGCTTATAGAATAATTCCCATAATCACAGAAACGAAAAGAGAGAAGAGAGAAGATAATAACATAAAGAACATGTATGTAGCTCAAGTTGATTGGAGCAGTCCGTCACCCATCATGAAGGTATGAACCATGATAATTTATAATCAGTGAAATTATTAAAGAAAACTTATTATCAAATGGTTAAGTAAGTAGTCTATTCTTGTGGGATTTATAAGTGTAAATAGCAATTTATTATACATTTTAAGGATTGGAAATTATGATTTTCATATAATACATTTATCTGTAAGTGAAACAGGGATATACTAAACATGAATAATCACATGTTAGGAAGGTTTGAGTACGTTATATTGACACAATTTTGAAGCTTCGCCACGTCGTTACAGTTCATATCGACAAATCTGGTCATGCTCTCTTTGACGGCCATGTTCCTGGAGTATAGCTCTGCAGAATAGTTTTCCTGTTATAAAGGCTGTCATATCTAAACATAATACTGATACAGGCTTTACATAATCCGTCTAGTGTACGAGGGCGACTGTTTCCCAGCGCCCGTTTCAATAGTCTGTTGGCACAGAAATCTATAGGCATTGCGTAAGTCGACTTGACCAGTATGTAACTGTATGCAATAGAATGAATATCTGTTTAATTTTCTAGCTACTTGAGGTATGCAACATGTAACTAGAAGCCTTAGCGTGTCAAACCCATATCCTGTTGGCCTCGTTTCCATACAAAGCTAGTTTTTCTGTGTTTTTCACAATCTTCTGATACCTAACTTACTCCTGGAGCAGTATCTACCGACGATCACGAATCCCTTTGAAAATAATTTGCGAAATATCGTGTACCACTTTAAAGATTTTCTTCACCCATTGACTGGAAGAAAAGGGTAGGAAATTTGTTACAGTTATCAACCAACATACTCTTCGTGGAGTGTCACCATTTTTCACAGCTAACTACAGTTTTCTACGTTTGATTTTCCTATTCTGGATATGTCGTACAAGTATGACTCGTGTGTGTTTTTTTTTCCAGACTCAGATCCTTCTTGATCATGTTGTGTACTGTTACCTAGGATACACAGACGGATTTTGTCACTGATCTTTGTGTTAGTATATTTTCAATTGTTACAAGACACGACATTTTGCTTACCACGGCTGTGGTACGACTTTTTGCTGTTCCCTTTTTTGGTTGGCTTAAATTGATCCATATTCCTTTGTTTTATAATGGTATTATGTACCCGGGAAATTTCCGTCTTCGAAATTCTAAATCCCATATTTGAACAGAATTTTATGGCTTGTGATTATAAATATTTCGCATCGTAAAGAACTATTAGAAACTATTCCCAAATTTGACCAATTTTCGGTGCCACTATACTACTTACGAAACTCCAAGCAATGTCAAAATATAGTTCTGATACATTCGGTTCCACCGTTACTTTATTCTAGGTGTTTATCTATTTTAGCAAGTCGCATGGCTTGCTGAGATGCATATTAAAAATCATTTTGATATAATGTATTAAATCATTGTAGAAGAAAGTTTCTTGTAGGTAATTGTTTCTTCTGTAGAGTAGTTAATATCAGTGCTACGAATTCACTTAAAACTTCATTGTCATGTAATGTATTATTTTTATGAAGTCATCTAGGATAAGACAAAACAGATAAAAATATCAATTTTATTAAAATCTTGGAAAAAAATTAATGTTTGTTTGTTTATTTGATGTTAAGCACAAAGCTACACAATGGTGACTTTAGAATACAAACTTTTGCTATATAAATATTTAAATTGTCATGTTTTTTAATCAACAAAAGATATAATTATTATTTTATAAACTCAGATTTGTTTCTTATCACCATCTTAAAAATACCATTAATGTGAATTACATAATTTTCGATCACTTTTTTCACACTTAACAGTAGCCAGATATTATTAATGACTGAAACTGAAGTGAGTTTAAACTCGTCAAAATATCTTCCTTTTATAAATATTTATTAAGGAAACACCAAGAAACTATGCTTACTGTTAGGAGTAAGTTTATAAGATGTTTCGTTTTTAACATGATAACGTCATAAAAATGATCTTTAAATACAGATACAGTATTACTTACCTCGCCTCCGTGACTCACCAGTAAGCTTGAAGGAATACAACGCTAAAAATTGTGGTTCTATATCCGCGGTGAGTACAGCAAATGTTGTCCATTGTGTAGCTTGGTGCTTAAAAAGAAAAAAATAATTATAAAATAAATACACAGTAAACTCACAAGTTACACGTAAGAATATTGAACTGCGTTCTATCCTGGATCATTCAATTTCAGAACGAATCAGAAGAATGCAGTAATCCAATCACAGAGTCCTTTTGTTTTATAATACATAACGTTTCCTAGAACTTTTATCTTACTGAAACCTCTTAGTTTCCCCAGATTTACTTAAGTCTATAATAATATACGTTCATGAAGCTGTATTCTTTCTATATCATCCATCTGCCTCATTGGAAATGCTTGAAATCATACTTAATACCATTCTTTTTTGACGAACCCATTTACATCAGCGCTTTGAGCAACGTCAATAACAGCGTTACTTTCTGCTTGGTCTTGAAATTCTGTATAATAAAAGGTTATTAGAGGTAAGATATACATTAAAAGCTTTTACTTAGTGATTCATTTTAATCGGGATCTGAGACCGTCAGGTGCTATGTAGATCACGTTCTTCTTTTACTTAGTCTGTATGTTGTTTGTTTGTTGTTGAATTTTGCGCAAAAGATACTCGAGGGCTATGTGCTTTATCCGCGTCCGTAATTTTGAAGTGATATACTAGAGGGAAAGCAGCTACTCAACATCATCCACCGCCAACTCTAGAGCTACTCTTTACCAACGAATAATGGGCTTATAATCTTTAAAATTGGGTTTTGATACCCGTTGTGAGCACAACACAAATAGTCTATTGTATAGCTTAGTGTTTAACAACAAACAAGTAAACGTGACTGTGAAATGTGTCGTCGGCAGCGGATTGAAATACAATTATACTCTCTTCTTCTTCCTGCAAAATCATTAGGGGCTTAATAAAGAACGTATTGTTAAAATTATAGGCCTAATGCTAATGTCTTATGACAAGAATACTTAATTCTAATATGTATTATTAATTGTAAGTGCTGTTAAGAAAGCGTAATACATAGGAATGATTGTCATTAAAATGTAATATTTAAGATTAATTGCTATAGAATTGATGATTTAACAAATAGTTACAAATTAGTAATTCGTATTTTGTAATAGAAAATTAGACACTAATTAATGATTAGACTTGTGTGATGATATAGGATACTAACCATAATAACAATCGATGCTTACATGTTATTAACGGGAATAGTTGGGATACATCATAGATGAAATAATAGATGTTCATATTTACTGGAGTGTTTCTTTTTCATCCTAAAGACCCTAACATATACATACTATTGAAATGACATGAGTTTGTCAAATACTTCTCTTATTGTTGTGTTCTGGTATACCCGAAACCTTTCGTAATGTGGTTAGCAAACAGAAAAGTTGTCCAACCAATATAAGTAAATAATCACATAAAAACTCAAATAATCAACAGACAACAAAGATATATCATCTTCAAAGAAATAATGTAGAAGGTAAAAACATCTATGAATTACGACCTCTATGTGTAATAATCGACATGTTTAATCGATGGTAGAAGTTTAGGGTTATACCACCAATGACATTTTATATAATGCCATGGAAAACTTCATTCGATTTAGAACATCAATATTTTTAATTGAATGCTTTGCTTTTTTGAATTTCACCCAAAGATATAAGGGAGCTGGCTGTGCTAGCCATCCTTTATTTTGGAATAATAGACAGTAGGGAAGTCAACTAACCAATAGCATCCACCACCAACCCTTGCGATACTCTTGTCACTCTTATAACACTCACGGCTCCTAAGAGCGGAACACAATTTTTTTATTGCGTTGACGAAACGTGAACTATTTTTCTTAATATTATCAGAACAAATTGAATGCTTCTACGACAGGTAAAATTATGCTGATACTAAGATTACTTCCTAGAGGTTAAAAATCCAACTAAGCAAACAAGTGATTCAAACCAGAGTACTTGTTATAGTATAAAAGATTTAAGGATAGCAGTCAACGAAACTTAACAGCTTCAATGAATAAAAAGTTCAATACTCTCCCAAAAATGATGACATAGCATTTAACCTTTTAAATCTCCAAATGTTTTTGTTGCTCAGCGAGTTTGTTTTTCTATATAGCTTTCCCTCGCTAAAATTATCTGTCATAAGCTGTACTGACTGACAGCTGGCCAATCTGAAACCCGAAATAATTAAAATAAAAATAGTTAATATGGACTAAAAGTCAAATTTGATTGACTTTAAATACTTTAACAAAGTTCTTCGTGAACTGTCCATACTAGTGTAAAAAACGATATACAGCATATGTAAATAATTTTATAAATCTCCCAGTACCAGTTGGTTTGCACAGAAACAGAAAATATAACTGATATGTTTTCTTTAACTTGTGTTCATTTTGATTCGACCTTCATAAAATGGTTCATAAGCCTTACGCAACTTGAAGAGAAAATATCAACTACGCCTATTTGCTATAGATACAGCCTCGCCAGTGATTCAGCAGTAAGGTTGTGTGTGTGGACTTATAACGCGAACAATCGGGATTTGATACCCATTGTGTTTTTATTGTCGATAGTTTATTGTGTAGTTTTGAGACTAAAACCAAACAAAGCCATAAACCACTTTTATATCTCCAAAGGACAAAAGAATTACATTAAAGCTTATGTGAAGATAACTGATAAACTATGAAATTATGACTGCGGTAACTGCATTTCAACGTAGTCTAAGTATTAGTACTTTTAAGGAGAGATTGTTTGTTTCAAAAATTCACGCAAGTTACAGAAATGCCGTTTATTCTAGCTGTTTCTATGTTTGAGCTAACAAATAAGAGGGAATAAAACTAGTAAACAGCAACCAACACCGGCTATTGGGGTATCCTAATCAAATAATGAAACAACCAAAGTACAAACTGTGATCTTACATGGAGCATCGAATTTACAGCTCGGAACGCTAACCATTAGGCCACGTCCGGCTCACAGTCTTACATTATTTTAAATAAAAAACATTAGTAATTTTGAATGTATTAGTCGTTTCTTAATATTCTGTTATGAACACATACTTACAAATAGATAAATTAATTATTAAAGCAAAATAACTGGAGAAAAGTTATATAAACCAATTAGGAACAAAGTAGAAATATATAAGTTAAGTAGAGTTATAGGGTGAACAGTTAATTGTTTTAAAGCTATCAAAGCTAAGTATGTGATTATGCTTACAATATATGTTTTTCAAGAAATATAGATTTTTTTAAGGTACACTATTAGAAATAATTATGGAGACGAACAGGTGATGCATATACAGGAGCCATATTAAATGAGTAATTGCAATTAAAGCTCAGTTTATCATCATTAGTATACATATGACATATCATAGAAGAGAAGAGCACAAAATATGCACAACGCGTTAGTATTCTTTGTTTAAGCATATCAGACGTCTTGATTTTATTGTACCATAAGTTATTCAATGCATGATTGTGAAATATTATTCCAAATTTCCTATATTACTCTACATAATTCAAATGCACAGCTTGGTTGCCGCTTGAGGTACTGCGTTTCTGAACAGTTTTAATATTATTCAGATTGGTACTTCAGACCAAGTCATAGTTGCGATTGTCCTCTCACATCCGGATTTTGTACTTGCTGTATTGATGGAAGATGTATCTTTGCTCAACTGGTCTTCTTGCTGATGAAATATTGTGGTGGATAAAACTGTTTGTAGCTGTGAGTAGTCAAGATTCCTTAAATTCTGTGACTATCTCTAACACCACAATCCGATATCCGTCTCAAATTTTTATTTGTCATGTAGCATGCTTCACTGTAGATTTTGTACGTTTACTCCTCTCTGTCTCCGAACAAACTATTGTTAGTTGTTGCGAAACAACATCGTTCACCCATTGTTTGGTGTCTGATGTCCATTTCATCTTTCCGGTTTAGATATTTCTCTTAAGCAGAGTTTTCTTGGCAGCTACAATTCGATTGACGCCACCTAGTAGTAATGAATAGATGTCTTACTTATAGTGAGGTTTTAGGAATACCTCTACTTGATTATCTTGTATCACGTATAGAGTATACTCTGAGTTACGTAACAAAACTTTTGAAGAATTTGGTTTTTTACTTCTCTATTGCCAACAGTACTAATTTCATATACCCTCTTTAGAATTTCTGTAAAACTCCTACCGAAACATGAAAGTTCGCTTCACTTTGTCGCATAAAGAAGCTTCTATTAGCCACAACTTTGACTTCTGCACGTTTCTCATATGCAATTTCTGCTCTACGAACCATCAGTGGATTCACCACATTACTGCTAGGAACAGTGTGAACACTTGTACTATCTATTCTCTGGGGCCCTGATTGGTTGGATGACAGCCGATCAGAGGGTAAGATACCTATATGCGACCGCAGACTGGTACAATTCATTTTCACACAATACCTTTTGAGAGCAATTCCATAATATTTTATTTTTTATACTTTTTTATTCACTGTTTCCATAACATACTCTATGTATTTACAATAACTTGGATGTTGTTAAAATTTATGAAGAATTTATTCCTGAAAGAAATATTAAGAAAAATAATAGCATTAAAAGTATTATGAAATCACTTAATACCGAAAGAGTTTGCAGAAGCTATTCGACGCACAGATGTGGCTTAGACAGATCTCTGAAAATCATCTGTTCTATACATAAATACGTGATATAAACAAGGCTTGTTTTCAGAAAAAACACGTAAAACAGACTTGGATTATAAAATTATGAAAAATAACAACCATCTCGTCAGAAGAACGAACGCTTTTGTTTCATTATTTAAATGTTATGATGTTTTTAATTTCAAACTTGTCTTTTATAATGCAATTATATGAGAACATTTCAACTTCGAAAATTACAATTTCTATCTTTAATGATGCATTTATTATAGAATATTTTGTAATTAAGCTTAGAAGTTGTATTTGATATATTTTGTGGTTTTATATCACTATGATAAATTGGCAACATTTGTTATTACTAATATTGAAGCCCCCCAGCGGCACAGCAGTATGTCTGAGGACTTACAACGCTAGAATCCGGGTTTCGATACCCGTGGTGGGCAGAGCACAGATAGCCTATTGTGTAGCTTTGTGCTTAATTACAAATAAATAAACTAATATTTAACGCTGTTATTATCTAGCATAGTGTACTATTTATATGTAAACTAAAAAGAAATCATAATCTATGCACTTTAACTAATGAAGTTATTTTATGTATCGGAATGTTATCCAGTCTAAATTAATGCTAATAAAAATAATAAAATGAAAACTGGTATTCATTATTATTAACTGTAGTAGAGGTATTCACTTTCATTGTAAATTCTGTAAAACTGAGAATTACACTAAATAACTAAAGAAAGCATTTTGTTAGTATAGCTGAAAAATGGTAGTGTGTCGTGCGGCAAAAACAACCTGCAGGACACATTGTGTGTTATTAACAGAAGTGATAGGTTAGTAATTTTTCCACTTTCTGTATCTCGGACTGTGATAATCTAAACTATCACATATTTTCAGCACATGTGCTAATTTGGACCCTAGCTTCACACACTAAATTTCAAGGCAATTCATTAAGAAATACACAAGATATAAAATATCTAATGCTGATTGAATTTCTTCCTTTTTTTAGCCGCGGCTGAGCGGCTCATAGAACGGCTCTGAGGTTTTGGGGATTTTTTCAAGTACAAACTTTTAGCTCATAGCTCCGTCATCTCTTGATCGATTTGAGATCTAATCCCGGTTTTGAACTCAGGAGGTCAATCTCTTTAGATTGATGTATTTGAACTCGCCCAATGTCTCATAAATTAATTTACTCTAATTCTACCTAAAAGAATTTCAATTTCAGAAGAGATCCTGAAGAAGAATAAAATCTAATCGGGTATACGCGCGCCCCAAAAATATAGCTAATAAAAACGAGAAACAAAGGTCTGATATATTAATTTACTCTAATCCTACCTGAAAAAAATGTCAAGTGCTACGGCTATTGAGGATTCTTTCTTGTTTTCTTCTTCACGAAAGTACGAAAACATTATTTGATAGAAAAACATACTTAACTGTTATGTATTTTTTTTTCAAATTTGATACACTGATGGATCTTTACAGCTTACAATTAGGTGTAAACATTTGGTCTAAATATAAACCACATGTGCACCTTTATTCAACAAAATCCGCTCAATGTTAACCAAACTTTTGCGCACACCTACACTAAAATTTTTACTACAGCTTCAACTATAAATGAAGGTGGTTAGTTTTCAGTTTTTTTATCATTCAGATTAAATCCGGCTGATTTAGAGGGTGAAAGCAGGTGCAGATACATAATTATTAGTTAGGCCAAGCAAACTAGATTAACAGTTTCTAGTTCAAGTTTTCAAAAGAATCATGAGGTGAACGGTTATTATTCTTTATTCATTGTTAACTTTTAAGCAAACATTTTCTAGATTTTATGTAATTATCCTAATTAAAGATCGTTTAGCGTCACGTGGTATTAGCTTAAGCAATTAGCGTAAATAATGATGCTTGCTACTACTCTAACGAGTGCATGCGGGTGATGGATGACAAAAACCGTTAACCTAGTTTCCATGTCGTTACTATGAAGGAAGTTATTAATACTGTTTTAGAAAAGAAAAACTACCACCATATATTTTCAAGAATCTGATATGAAGAAAAATAGCATTATTTTGGTTTCCATATTTTATGTTCAGAAACTCTCGTGTCAATACTTCTTCTGGTTTCATCTACATAACCTTTCTCACAGGAATGACATGGTATAATATACACGCCTAGTTTTTTTATATTCAGGTGTTTTTCTGTTTTGAAGTTACTTTATTTTCAATGGTGTTTAGATATCTGTATATGATTCTAAAGTTATTCTTCCTTAATATATTTTCAAGAGGTTCAATGTTAGTGTTGTAGCCAATATAAAGTGGTTTCACATTATCATTGGTTGATCTTTCTTTATTTTCATGGAACAAGGTTTTTCTTGCTCTGAGTTGGCAATTTGTAATGAAACGTGGTGGAAAATGTAGTTCTATGAAAATAGAAAAAGTATTTTTAATTTCATGTTCAAGCGTTGTCAGGTGGCATATTCTACATGCTCCAAGAAAAAATGAAAAAATACACGTTTTGACCTGTTTATGATGACACGAAAAGAAGTGAACATAACTTAAAGAATCTGTCGGTTTACGGTGTACTGTGAGTACTGGTCATGTGTTTTTACTGGCTATAAATCCGTCGGTTTACGGTATACTCACAGGACTGGTTCTGTGTTTTTACTGGTTATAAATCCGTCGGTTTACGGTATACTCACAGGACTGGTTATGTGTTTTTACTGGTTATAAATCTGTCGGTTTACGGTATACTCATGGAACTGGTTCTGTGTTTTTTGGTTATAAATCTGTCGGTTTACGGTATACTCAGAGAACTGTTTCTGTGTTTTTCTGGTTATAAATCTGTCGGTTTACGGTATACTCAGAGAACTGGTTCTGTGTTTTTCTGGTTATCCAAACATCCAAGAAAGGAAGTTGGTTTTCCTATTCCTATTCAACTTTAAATTTGATAGTTGAGTGAAGTTGATTAAGATTGTTGAAAACATTCTCAAAATCACTCCTTTTGTTCGGCCACCAACTTACAACATACCCTGTATTCAATGGACGATAAGAAGCCTTTTAATAAACTTTTCCAGCTTTCAATTACCCTGCTATCAATGAACGATAAGAAGCTTTTTAATATATTCTTCCAACTTACAATATATCTTGGTTTGAAAAATAAACTACGTGGCCTTTTATAATTTAAAACAACACCGATATTCATGAATGATAAGAAGCCTTTTAATAAACTCTTCCAGCTTATTACATACCCTACTTTTTATTGAATGGTACGAAGCCTGTCAATGAACCTTTTCCAATTTAAAACAACACCGATATTCACGAATGATAAGAAGCCTTTTAATAAACTCTTCCAGCTTATTACATACCCTACTTTTTATTGAATGGTACGAAGCCTGTCAATGAACTTTTTCAATTTAAAACAACACCGATATTCACGAATGATAAGAAGCCTTTTAATAAACTCTTCCAGCTTATTACATACCCTACTTTTTATTGAATGGTACGAAGCCTGTCAATGAACTTTTCCGATTTAGAACATACCCTGGCTTAAATGGAAGAGAGAAAAACTTCACATTTTCATCTCCTACTTCTTTGTCTAGTAAAGTTTAGACCATCAATTATTACTTTACTTCTATATATTATATATATTTTTATATACTATCCCTATTATTATAACTAACCTTTAAGGCTTACAACGCATGAACATAAATGTTATTGTTTTAGCATAATTATTCAGATATTATTCTCAGTATTATCTTTTATAATACATAGTCATACATAAGATTCCATGTTATACAGTCTACTAACTATAGTAGCACCTAACAATCATTAGTATTAAGGCATAACTATATGTCAGTACATAAAGATATTTCGATTCCTCGTTATTATTTACTGAGATTGTTGTATTTTGATAATATGTTTATATACGTATATACTTTTAAGAACAGCACGTAGTTTTCAAAACGTGCGTGCATTATATTCTAAAGGAACATATATTTCATATTAAGAATGTATATACTCATGGACAGAGTTCATATTTAGTTATGGAGCCCATATATATTATGCTAATAGACACAGTTTTAGCACTTCCGATCTTCAAACTTCTCCTGTACACAAATAATTCATGGTTGGCATTCTCAATCAATCGAAAAGTGCGTACGTACACCCACTTTTTACAACACTGTTCGTCTCATAGTATATGATATATACAGGTCACTGAGTGAACATTAAAATATTGACATGCGGGATATCTCTAATCCCCTAAGTCGACACATAGTATAGCTAAGAGTTGGTTTACATTTTTGCTTTTTCCCGTCCCCTTGTATATATTTTAATATATTATTTATTGAACCCGGCAGAAGTGTCATGCTCCTCCTCTCCGTTCTCCCAATCCAGATGGTGTAGGGAGGATATAGTCCATTCATTTTGATGACAATCGCTATCATCCATCCAATGTTTTGGATATACACAAATAAACGTAATGTCTTGATGAGGAACAGGATTTCACTGCTAGCTCCTTTTGTAATATATTCGTCTGTAAAGTGGAACCATTCAATTTCCACTACTGCACTCTTGGTTGTAAGGGTCCTGCAATTTCATAGATATATCCATTTATTATCTGGTGGTTACAGTACTTCTGTTTAATTATGTTTTTTCCCCTAGTTCAGACTGGTGGTTACAGTACTTCTGTTTAATTATGTTTTTCCCCTAGTTCAGACTGGTGGTTACAGTACTACTGATTAATTACTTTTCCCTAGTTCAGACTGATGGTTACAGAACTACTAATTAATTACGTTTTTTCCCTAATTCAGACACTTAGTCGTCAACATTGCTCGTCTTCATCCGACTTCTTGATTGCTTTTACGCATTTTCTTGAATTTATTTATTTCCACTTCATTGCGCACATTTACTTCCTCGGCGATCTCCTTCATATCACTCCGCTCACTTTACGATCGGTAGCCACGGTTGACTTCTTTCGTCTATCGTTTCTCGTTGCTTCCGCTGTCCGACTTTTTTTTCATTAATTAATCTAACCCTAATAATTTTGACATATTCCAATTACATTATCATTTGCTAACCTCATCAATTCCCATTTATATTCGCAAAATGTTTGTTTCTTCTCTACTTGGTTTCTTTGACTCCCGAGTTTGAATTTTGTTGATCAAAGTCATTTAGTTCGACCGCTTCTGTGAACTCGAAGTACGACGAGTTTGTATTGTCTCTCTTGTTATTTTTTAACCTTTCCAAGCTTTTGTAATCCATCAAGATTTAACTGTTTGAGCATTGCCAATTTATCCCGTGCTCTATACAACAGTATGCTTACCAAGATCACTGCTCAGTGTTATTAGAACTGTGTTTATTAACTTCTACTTATCTATATTACTCTTTGCTGTAGCAGCCTTCAAACTTTCTACGTGTTGTTGGAATTCTTTAATTTTTAGTCCTGAACTCTTAAAGGGTAAATGCTTGGTTTCTTCCAGTATAGTCCTTGGCTTCAAGATCTCTGAATTGGTTTCTTTTGCTCTAAATAGTTGTAGTTCTTCATGTGTAATGATTTTTTTCTAAATCTGGGATCTTTATACTAAATTTTGCGACATTATACTTGGTCTTACTTTCGAAATTAGATGGTAAACTTATTCCTTATCCATATAGGGAACCGTTTCAGCATACTTTTAAATAACCACTCCCTTTTCATTTAATCCCTTAGGGTTCGGAAATCAAATTGGCGAACGTCATGTTTTGGGCATAATAACAAAAAGGACAATTCAATTTTAACGTCATCTAACTATGTTCCCAGTATTTGTGTTTTATGAATGTAGAAAGGCCTCGGAATTATGACCTTTTTTCACGTAGTTCGGCTATTTATCTTTACATAAGAACACGTCAATATGAGTATTGGATATATCCTTGAATTTGTATGACAACTCGGATCGGTCCTTCTACACAGTTTAACATATCCTCCTCTGTCATGGCCCGGTGATTGGGGGGCTCGACTCGCAATCTGTGGTTTCGAATCACCGTCACACCAAACATGCTCGCCCTTTCAGCCATGGTGGTGTCATAAAATGACGGTCAATCCCACTTTTCGTTGGTAAAAGAGTAGCCCAAGAGTTGGCGATGGGTGGTGATGACTACCTGTCTTCCATCTAGTTTTACACTGCTAAATTACGGACGGTTAGCGCAGACAGCCCTCGCGTAGCTTTGCGCGAAATACAAAACAACCAACCAATCTTCTGTCATTTCTAGATAAGTATGTTGATCATTTGACACTGCTATGTAAGGTTTTTTGTTTCTACTGTTATAGCTAAAGAACTGTATATAGGTTGGAGTAAGGGAATTGTTCTATACAGTTTAAACGTTCAAGGATATTTTTATAAACATTCTAAGAGTGTTCTCTACAGTAGCAGTCTTTACATCTGGCTATAGGTAATACATATTAATCTGATCGCTATGTACTATGTGGTGTTCTCTCAATTTCGTCTAATACTTTCTCTAACTTTCTAGGGGGATAAGAAATAGGAACTTAGCTTTCTATCTGCTGCCACCTTAGCTAATTCTGTTCTACTGTGAAAGCCAGCTAGTACAGATTGTTTTGAAGTATTGCATTAGAAACCAGCATTTCGGCTCCTGCTCTATGAATTTATTTATTTTTTTAAACTCTAGCATGTATTAACTCATTAGTGATAGTTCATTATGATTGTTTGTTCTCCTATGAGATACACCACTTCTTCTGATATCTGTTTTTCATAATCTACCCATTTATTTAATTCGAGTAAATCGTCTGTAGTCGCAGTACCGAAGACTAATTTTAAAATAATTTTGCCTGATTTAATTAATCCGTGATTTTGTCGATTCTGATCTGAGATGGAAATGCTATCCGTAATGTCGTTTAACTAATTTAGTAAATCACCTATTTCACGTAATATTTCTTACTCAACATTTCATAATTTACTACCACTCCTGTTTGCATTATTCTTAGTACTTTCATAATAACTACTCATGTATTACTAAACATAATCACTTCTTTCCTATTCTTATATTTAAAATTCACACTAGTTTCCCAATTAAGCGTTTTCTCAAATGTGAGCAGTTCTTTTCGTAATCTGTTTAATAATCGAAGGTATTAAGGAAATTGTATATCCTCCACAGTTATCCATACATCCCACAAGAAGATAAAATTTCCCTCTTCAACCCTAAATGGTTCTTTCCAAAGTTTTGCCAAATTGTACAGTTTCTTTTTTTAACAATAGGTGTATATAATATTACCTTATCTCCTAATCTGATTGCGCTGGTCTGTGCCTTTATATTCCCCTACTTTTCTGTCCTTGGAAGTTTTTGTTAGGGGTTCCTTTGCTAATTTAAATGCGGTTTGCAAATGATCCTCTGCATCATTTCTGCTTTATACTCTTTACCTGATGCGTTGTGTTTTCATCTAGATACCAATATGTCCCGCATGGGTAACATTACAACTATACCGTGTAATAAGAAAAAGGGACATTCTTGTGTAGACTCGTTTTCCGCGGTTCTATATGCTAATAATAGCAAAGGTAACTGTTCATCCCATGTCTTCTGATCCTTCTCACAATACTGGGATATCACGTCTAGTAGAGTTCAATTAAACCTTTTTATTAGTCTATTAGCAGTGGGATGATAAGTAGTGGTCTACATTTTCTTTACTCCTAACAGTTCACATATTTCCTTATTAAACGGGAATTTAGTTAAATAATTGGCAGTAACTAATATAATTTATTTCCTGCATGTGAAATTAGTAATGAACCTTAGATATCCAGAGCTATAATCTGAAATGGCATTGTCTGTAAGGGAGCATTTCTTAAATTCAGACTGGTTTTTCACCTTTGACACTCTATACATGACTCACAGTGGCTTTTAATATCCTTTTTCATGTTTTTTATCAGAACCGTTTACTTATTCGTCCATATATTTTTGCAAATGCTAAGTGGTTCACAAATGGGGTGTCATGATAAATACTCATAACTTTGTATTTCAAAGTATGTAGTACTAATATCTGTACTATTCTATTTATGTTTTCATTACTCTCTACGTTTCAGTATAACAGCTCAGAGTGTAGCCTATACTGGTCTTTTAATACTCTTAATACACTCACTACAGCATCTTTCTTTTGCTCGTGATTAGCATGATTTAAGTCCCATACGATCTCAAAATCATCATTGTTATCAGTTTCTCTTATATTTCGTTAATCACCTTTTTCTCGCTATCTCCTGTATTCCCTACTCTGTTCATAATTAATACATCCACATTAGAATGTTTTCTACCTCGAAATCATAATTATGCAACAACAATGACCAGCTTGCTAGCCCCGACAGTGGATCTTTTAGTCAATAGCCACCTTACTGGTGCATGATCTGTGTTATGGTAAAGTTTCTATCATACAGATAACAACAAAATGTTTTAATGCCATGCACTACTGCTAAACATTTTTGCTCTGTTAGTAAGTAATTTACCTTTGCTTTAGCCAGCTATCTGCTCTGATAAGCTATAGGGTATTCCTGCCTGTTTTTGTCTAACTATGATAATACTACTCTTATAGTAAAACCTCAAGCACTGAATGAATTTCTTAGTTTCTAAGTGCTTCTTGTGTTTTGTATTTCCACTGAAAACATATGTCTTTCTTTGTCAGTTGAAAATGTAAAAATTGTAAAATGTGATATAAATTTCCTATAAAATCCTTAAAGTCCTTAATATGCACGTATATCCTTTACTGTTCTTGGTATTGTTCTTTGTAGGAGCTGGCATTTACTTAACTTCAGCTTCAAGTTTGCCGTTCTGTATTAAACATACAGTATGTCTTAGTCTCTCTAAGTGTTCTTCAAAACATGCAGCATCTAAGTAACAGATACATTCCGAGTCTTGTAAATCTGATAATACTACATCCATCAACCTCTGAAAGGTTGAAGAGGCATTACATAACTCAAATGGCATTCTATGAAATTGGTCTTTCCCTGATGGTAATATAAATGCAGTTTTAACTCTATCTTCTTCTTCTATCTCTACTTTCCAAAAACCACTTTGCAAGTCCATAGTAACTAAGAGTATTATTTCTTGGCACTTGTGTATAATGTTAAAATAATAAATAACACACAACGTTAAAATAGGTACACAATTAAAAACATTAAAACATGTGGAGTAAACTTTTTAGTGGTGGAATATTGATCTTAATTAAAATGTTATAATTGTGTACCCATTTTAACGTTGTGTGTGTTTTTTTTAAGTAACTACTTTGAACTAACCTGTCTAGTGTTTCTTTTATATTAGGTAATGTATTTAAGGGTAATCTTCCTGAAATCAACGTATAACTTTCTACTATCATTCTTTTTTGGAACTAGCACAACTGACGATGCATAAGGAATACTACTATCCTCGATCACTCCTTGTTAAAGTATCTCTTTCATGCATGCTATAGGTTTGCTACTGTTTAACACAATCCTATGTTTTACCTTGTTTATACGCTCATTTGTATCACCTTCTCTCACAAATATATCTCTATACTCCTCTAGTATGTTCACTAATCCTTGTTCATGTTTCTTCTCTATATTTACTAAGATAGAATACGAATCTATATTATTCTGTCTCATACATTCTTTCTTATATTCCACATTATGCTGTTCTACTGGAGCTATCTTCTTTCTACTAACATATGCTTTGACAGTAATCCTTTGCTCTCACTTACATTTAACATTCTATAGGCTTTGACAGTAATCCTTTGCTCTCACTTACATTTAACATTATATAGGCTTTGACAGTAAAACTTTGCTCTCACTTACATTTAACATTATATAGGCTTTGACAGTAAAACTTTGCTCTCACTTACACTTAACATTATATAGGCTTTGACAGTAATACTTTGCTCTCACTTACATTTAACATTACTATAGGCTTTGACAGTAATACATTGCTCTCACTTACATTTAACATTATATAGGCTTTGGCAGTAATACTTTGCTCTCACTTACATTTAACATTCTATAGGCTTTGACAGTAATACTTTGCTCTCACTTACATTTAACATTATATAGGCTTGTTTTTTCTTCATTTTGCTTAAAGACCTCTACTTTAGCTTCAACAATAATTTGACATCTGCCAGGTATCTTTTCTTTCAAACTCTCCTGTTGGGATACTATGTTGGCTGATTTAGGTATAGAGGTCAACTAACAACTGATATTCTACACTTTCTATTTTTACTGTAACTATTGGTGTAACTTGGTTAACACTATTAACGCTCACCCTTTTATTCCATATTTCCAGATACTTCTTAATTTTGCTCCATAATTCTGGCTGGAATTACGTTTTTTGCTCTATTGGAAAACGCTGGTTTTACAGCTTTTTGTGTGTGAACGTTTTATTAAAAGTTCCAGCCCATGGGACTTTCTTATTTTCTGCATTCGGTGACCATCTGCTCTCTAGCCACGTTGCCTTTTAATCCATTCTATTTGCTCCTTCTTCTTCTTAAAGGAGTTTTTCCAATATGCCCTAGCTTACCGCAATTGAAGCATTTTGTATCCTCGGGCTTATTTTGATTCTTAATCTGCCAGTTTTCTCAGTCATCTCTGTTACTTGAATAGTTTACAGTAGAATTCTAAGGTTTGTATATCTGCTTCTCGCATAGCTCTTCTCTAGTAGCTACCTCAATTAAGTCTAGCAGAGTCATGCTAGGTGTGTTTGCTTCATTTAGGTTTCTCCTCGTTACGTTACTAATCAGATCTCGTACACAGTCTGACTTTAAAGTGTCTCGTATCATTAATTCGTTAGAATGTCCATATGCATTGCAAAGTCTGTTATCTAACTTCTGTAATTTGTATCTGAATACCCAAACTGATTCTCCTCTCTACTGGGTTAAACTGTGAATTTGTGATAGTACCTATTTGGCATTTTTCATTTTCAGTATTCTTGTATCCGCCTATGAGCTAGATTCTGAACGTCTGCAGTTTTTGTGAGCTCGTCATGTACTCGGATATAGTATTTTGCCTCACTTACTATTCTTAATTTAAGTATATTGACCTTCTGAGCGTCTGCCCCACGTGATATTCTAGCAGCCTCAGTAACTGCATCAATAAAACTCTTAATGTCTTCATCAAATTTTCTATAGAAAAGCGATATAGTGCTCGTTAGCTGTGTAGACCTGCGTGGCCCTGCTCTAGCAGAAGTTATACTGTGGCAGTCTCAAAACCTGCGTTTGTCTGACTACATCAATTTGTAACGAGCTCTCTCTTTTCTTTGGGTTCGACTTACGATTCTTAGAAATGAATTTATTTATTATCAGAATATTTTGTTATATTCAGTTGTGGGTAAGGCTCACAAGCCACCAACTCGAGGAAAGTTATGTGTAGAACAAAGAAACAACTCAGAGACCACATAACAAAAAAATTATATTTAATTAAACAAATTCCGATGTCTCATGAACAATTCCTCTACTACACTTATTAACATCTCCGCGATACTCTATCACAATATACTGCATACTAGTAATTAACTAATTAACATCTCTGCGATACTCTATCACAATATACTGCATACTAGTTATGTTACTAAATGAAGTAGAAGATGTTTAACCTAACAAGAAGTTTGAGTGGTGAAAGTTCTCTACAGATGCTGAGGCTGACATCTTCTCAAAGGTTCCATTCAAGAGTAGAAGTGCTATCTTCTTCATATTTTCTTCTCGCTCCTCTTTTTATTTATGGATTTGTATACTTATTTAATATGATGGTGGTGGAACCAAAACTTTAACCACAGCACGTGTTTCTTGGCTTTTCTTTGGTTGTTAACGTTGTTTTAAAAGAAACCAAAACCATAACTACTGTTCCTGGGTTCCAAATGGCTATTTTTCACGTACCGATAAGGCATCGCAACAGCATTGGGACATACTGTTAACTCATATATTTTCTTTTCTAATATTCTTGGAGTTTGGCGCGTCCTTATATGTGTCTCTGACGTGCCTAGATTTCAGGCCACTCAACCTTCTCCCTGTATGTATTTTCTTCCATACGCCCCCACTCTGTAGGACTCAAGTTTAATGTTTTTATTTCATTATCTCCTTAATTATAAACTCTTCCACGAACGTTGTGTGGGATATTCATCTTGATAATACACCCTGGACTCCATAATTTTCTCGTCAACTTATCAATTTAATTGTTACTGCTTCCTGCTGATAAAATGATTTGTTGGTTTTTATACAACTATACTGGTTTAGAATGTATTTTCCAATTAAGCACGTGTCTCGTTGCTTTGAGTTTCTTGATAGTCATATTCAGCAACCTAATTCACTTACTTGTATCAGCATCAAAACGCTTTTCATTACTTTGCTTGGTTAACTAATATGTACTCTAATTTTCTATGGCATTTTATTCGTTGTAATATTACCAACTGAATTTTATACTAAAATATACTAATGAACAGTTGTTTTACTTTTAATAAACTCTTCAAACTAACAGCATATCCTGGTTTCAATGAACGATAAGAAGCTTTTAATAAACACTTCTAACATAAAATATACTCTGGTTTCAATGAACGATAAGAAATCTCTGAATAAACACTTCCTGATGACAACAACACTGATTTCAATGGACCATAAGAAGCCTTTTAATAAAGTCTTACAATTTACAAGAACCGTGATTTCAATTATTGATAAGAAGCCTTTTAATTACCTCATCCAACTTACAACATACCCTAGTTTTAATAGATGATAAGAAGCATTTTAATAAAGTCTTTCAATTTATAAAGTACTAATATTTCAATGAACGATAAGAAGCATTTTAGTAATTTTCCAACTTACATCCTACCTGATTTTAATAAACGATAAGAAGCCTTTATATAAACTCTAAAAACTTACAAACTAACCTGGTTTCAATGAAGCATTAAAAGCTCTTTAATAAACTCTTCCAAATTATAACATACCCTGGTTTCAATGAAGCATAAGAATTATAACATAATATATGGTAATGTTTGAGCGTTGCTATAGTAATGTACTATAATCAACGGTAGTATTACGTCGTCAAAAATTAATATCGCTTTTTTTTAGATGAAAAAACACTAACAAGTTATATATCAAAACAAAACATTTATTTAATGAAATTTTCTCCATTTCTATCGATAATGCTTTTCCATCTTACAATCAGGCTGTTAATGCCCTGATTAAAGAAATCACTTGGCTTTGAAGCAAAAAAATAAACATGTCGATGTCCTCTTTAACACCTTCCACCTTTGCATACGTTTTCCCATTAAAATGGTGTTGCAGCGAACGATAAAGATTGTAATCTGATGGTGCCATATCTGAAGAATATTGTGGATGAGGGAAAACTTCCCAACCCAACTCCATAATCTTGTGTTTCGTCAAACATGTCACAAGTGGACGTGCATTGCATTCTTGTGGAGAAGAAGAACACTTCCGATTGATGGGCGTTTCTGATAAAAGGCTTGATATAAACGTTCTAGTTGCTAACTCTAGATCTCTGCATTGACAGATTGAGGAGTTTGAAATGAATTACTCCTGTGATACCCCACCAAATGTAAAGCATTACTTTCTGCGGATGGAGTCCAAGTTTTGGGCTCGGAAGTGGTTTTTGTCTACGACTGAGCCATTGTTTTTGGTGTTTAATATTCGCATAGAGAATCTATTTTATCATCGATGACAATTCTGTCCAAAAATGGTTCACGCACATTACGCACCAGAAGAGACGAAGCAACGTTCACACGTTGGAAACGATGATCATCTATCTTTATGGAGTTTTTCCATATTCCTTTGATATTTACGTATTGTTTCATGAGAGACATGGAATTTCAGGGCCATTTCACGAGTGTGTTGCCTTGAGTTAGACTCAACAAGTGTCTTCAGAGCATCAATGTCAATTCCAACATGTCGGCCCCTGCCATCACAGTTTTTAAGGCTGAAGTCACCTGAACGAAATTCGCTGAACCATCATTGATACTTATGATCGTTCGAAACATTTCCATAAACTTCTTTGGTATTCTTTGTGGCTACAGAGTCATTGTTTCCCTTCTTGTATTCAAACACCATTACATGCCGAATGTGTGTTTCATCGTGTGCCATCACGATAAGGGATTAAAGTATACTAAACTTTAAACATTATATAGGCAGTTTGTTTAATTATTATATGTCATATACGTTTTTTGGGGGTGGTTAATGAAAGTGTTCCAAAACTCGACATTAATTTCTTGACCACCTAATACTTTGACAATTATGCAGCATCTTAACAATAGCCCTGAAATGTAGATTTCATTGCACAAGGCTCCATCTGTCATGTCTAAAAGTACACCACTGCATGCTTTTCATAATCCATGTAGTGTATGAGGACAGTAGTTTCCCAGCACCCATTTCAACAGTCTGATTTGCACAGAAAGCCATAAATGCTGCAACTGGCTAACTTTTTTTTTTTTTTTTTTTTTTTTTACTAATATGTCTTCATATGGAATAACATTA
>NW_013666464.1:342591-343880 GCF_000517525.1 Limulus polyphemus
TCTCGTCGTGTGTCATCACTATAAGGGATGAGAGAATACTAAACTTGACACATTATATAGGCTACACTAATGTGAAGTTTAGGCGGTTCGTTTAACTATTATACGTGATGTACGTTTTTTGGAGGTGGTTAATGAAGGTCTTTCAAAACGCGACATTAATTTCCTGACGTCCTAATACTTCCTGCCTTATTTTTCCTTTTATCCTTGGAATGCGATTAAAACGTATTATACGTTGTATACCCATATGTGGACTAACGTATAATAAACATTTCATGATCTTGAATTTTTTTACGACATGATTGTGTTATGATCTCAATATTAAACACTCACGTGTTATCTATTTTATGTTTCAGGGATTCATAAGGGACAACAATGATATTTGTTAACTAGATATTATTCATAAGATAAATGTATTTCGCAAGTGAATTACTATGAGGTTTCATTCCAAATTTAGGCTGCTTGTACGGAGAAAATGTTTGAGTTTGAAAATACTTATAATAAAGACCCGACTCTACTGAAATTTCAAGACAGCAAAGGGCAATTCGCTCTTCATCATGCAGCAACTCGAAATAACGTGGGCATTGTGCAGTTCATCTTGGATCACGGAGGTGGTAGGTATTGGTTCTCATTACTCTTTTATGGTAATTTTTACGATAACATCTATTTCTAAATTACCATAACGCTGCTATTTTATTGAGAAATATACTTTGCAACAATATACGTTATTATTCACTGCCTGTAATCTTACAGACATTCTTATAAAATTATTTAAAAATTTCTCAACTTGATACTAGACTAATAAAATTAATATATATATATATATATATATATACATATACATGTATGGATTTTCATTAAATAAAACATGAAAAACGCTACTAATTTTTAGTGGATTTCAAACCCTAAATTTTAAAGAACGACTTTTTATATCTGTACAAAATATTATAATAAAGATAATATATAAAATAAAAAAATCATTTCATTGGTCATGTGACAGTTGTAAATTTTATAATTTCACTTAGAGGAGCACTACGAGCTTTAAATAATAAATATTAATTATTAGACAAGCACTTAAAAGTAATAAATATTAATTATTAGAGAAGCACTTAAAATAATAAATATTAGTTATTAGAGAAGCGCTTAAAAATAATAAATATTATTAGAAAAGAACTGGTTAAATAATAACTGTTATTAGAGAAGAACTGGTTAAATAATAAATATTAGTTATTATAAAAGCACAGATTAAATAATAAATATTAGTTATTATAAAAGCACAGATTAAATAATAA
>NW_013666464.1:344797-373520 GCF_000517525.1 Limulus polyphemus
TATTAGAGAAGAAATGGTTAAATGTTATTAGAGAAGAACTGGTTAAATAATAACTGTTATTAGAGAAGAACTGGTTAAATAATAACTGTTATTAGAGAAGCACTGATTAAATAATAAATGTTATTAGAAAAGAACTGGTTAAATGTTATTAGAGAAGAACTGGTTAAATGTTATTAGAGAAGAACTGGTTAAATGTTATTAGAGAAGAACTGGTTAAATGTTATTAGAGAAGAACTGGTTAAATGTTATTAGAGAAGAACTGGTTAAATAATAACTGTTATTAGAGAAGAACTGATTAAGTAATAAACATTAGTTATTAAAGAAGCACTTATAAAATAATAACTATTTTCAGAGTAGTATTACGAAGTTTAAATAACATAAGTTAACTGTAGCTAAGTACTACAGCCATGGTTTAAATAGTATACATCTATTTTCACAGAAACACTACATAATTAAGCCAATACGTTACATTAATCAAGAGAGTTGTTTATAGAAGTCCCGGAAATCTACATAAAGGTGTTTCTTTATCCTTATATTTCTTCAGACATCAACTGTAAAGACAAAAACGGCAACACGGCGCTTCATCTGGCTGTGGCAAATAATGCCTTGGAAACCTTAAGCTGTTTACTTTCTTGTCACGCTGATTCCACTGTCCTCAATAAAGACTTGAAAGGAGCCATCCATATTGCAACAGAGAACAATAAAATACGTTTGTTACAGGTAATCATACAGTTAAGTTGTTATTCTCAAAGTCAAGCATCACTAGGTAATGCAGAATTAGGAAATTATCAAAGGCTATAGTGCAAACAAAATTGTAAATGATACAAACACTAGAAGAAGCCTTTTGATAACTCCTGAGAAATAACTTAATGATTTTGATTAGCACTGAGCTCAAATATGCACTTTAATAAAATATACCTACTGAGTGATTCAGAAGACAGTTATTGATAAGCAAATAATTCAGAAGTGGAGAAAACAGTTATCATTGTATGGAATGTGGTGTTACGGGCTAACCCTTTGACGATATAAGAGAGGTAACTTGAGGTCAACTTCAAGATCATCTCATTCGAAACTATCTTTAACATGCATACACAAAAATGTCTATTGTATATCATCAGTTATGACGTGGTATCATATAGAGTGAGTTATATGTAACTAGTGATCCCATGCATAAACACCCTGGCGGACAGATGCGAATATGAAAGCAGGATTTAATGTTTTTCATTTTTGTTTTTGAACATCTTTGATCTCCCATAAACACTTCGAATTTTTATGGTTACAACATAGATATTTGAGGGAGTTTTACTTTGTTGATTTCAAACAATGATTTTCAGTTTATATTGTTTATTTCTAACTATTTACATCTTTGCATAGGTGGCCATTTTACCGAAGGAGACTCTCTTACCTCGGTTTTCCCTAAACATCTTAGAATTATCACAACATGGCGGCAAACAATCAATAGTTATGTTTCAAATACTGCGTAAGTGTGAAAAATGCCGATATGGTGGTTTTATTTTTAAAATTTGTTTCTGTTATTGGTATTCTCACATAACATCTATGCATAAAAGAAACTCTAGTAAGCAGTCGCTGACACACATTTCTTATCATCTCATGTGATGGGACCCTATTGGTTCTTCAATAAGTCTTAAGGCTTATAACACTAGCCCTTTAACTACAAACAAATAAAAAACTGATGTGATGGATGTTGTTCATCAGAAAACAATTAGATAAATATATTGGAAGCAGTCCGGGTATTTGATGACATTCTTTGTAGAGTAGGACTATGTTCAAAAGCTCAGCAACTGAACCATTATCTAAATGACTTGGGAGCAGCTGCAGCATAAGACTTGTGTGTAATCGTACGCAGCTGCCTTTTATTTTGATATATGTTAACCTGTTGGACCCTTCCAACGTAACATGACCTGCTTGTCGAAATTCTGACTTTATATTGTACTTCAAACATAGGTTTGTATTTCTTTGATATAACCCGAGTTTGAGCTTCTGTTTTGAGGAGCGATTTTGGTAATTTGGTTACTCCATATACCTTTGCCATTCATAATTTTGGCATATAATGCATAATAATAAAATTTCCGAAAGACCTACCCTTAATGGTACTGTCACAAAGTAGGCTTCTACAACATCTTTTTACAAACTGTTAGCAGTGATTTTTTTTACCTATCCTCCGGTGTGTCAGCAGTAAGTTTACGGACTTATAACGCTAAAATCCTAGGTTAGATTTTCTCCCTTTTCGTTGAGACAGATAGCCCTCGCGTAGCTTTGGGCAAAATTCCAACAAACCAAACTTTTCAATGTTGAATCATTTTATAAAACGTTTTAAATTAAGAACAGCAAAGAGAAGAACTAGTACTCGTAAAGCTCTTACTAAATGTTGCTTGTAAATACATTTAACATCTTATTGAGAAAATGCAAGTATCTTGTTTGTGGTTTGACATCTTATTAATAGAATATAAAAAGCTTCTTTGCAAGGACATTGAACATAAACTGCTGGTTTATGGAGACATTTAATATCTCATTAAGAAAATATAAGCAGCTTGTTTGTACATCTCATGAAAATAATGTTTTGTTTTGTTGTTAACCTCAAAGCTACACAATGGACTATCAGAGTTATGCTCACTACAGGTGTAGACACCTGGTTTTCAGACTTACCGCTGAACTTCTGGGGTTTATGAAGATAATGAAAACAGGTGCTTGTGAGGATATTTGAAACGTTAAAACATAATTTGCATAGTAAATAAAGAGTTATTGATATAATTATCCTCACAAAAAGCTATTTACATTTTAGTGTGGTAAGTTATCCTCACGTATAAGCTGTACATATTCTTTCAATGAGAAGGTAAGTATTTTCACAAACAAATGTCTTAAAACACGCTGTTTACATTTGAATATTATTTCAAATGTCTTCAAACACTCCATCTACATTGTCTTAAAATTTAAATATATTAAAAATATGCCATTTACATTCTCTTGATAATTTCAATGTGTTTAAAGCACGCTGTTTACATCCTATTAATGTTTTAAATGTTTTCAAAACATGATGTTTACATTCTTTTAATGTGTTAAAAGAGTACAGATTGCATATTATTGAGGAAATTTAAAATGTCAGTAATGTAATATAACATTACACAATGACTTTCTAAGCATCACATTAAAGTAATTTAGATATTGTTTTGATGAAGACTTTTTCACCTCACTAAAGAGTGTAGATTTACATGTTAGTAATAATAGTTGTGCTTCAACAACCACATGAAGGACAAGGAAATCTGATTAAAGTGTAGTGACTTAGGAGAAGGGCCAGGGACGTCTGAAAAGTGACTTAATGCAAGATGGGTACTTAAAGCTACAACAGGTCTCATTTTAAAGCTTATAATCTCAGCTTTCAAACATGCACGTTGTGGTAGCCACAACACCCCGAAAGTCGGCCATTTTTACTGAGAATTTTAAATATTTTTAATTCAATATCTTTGGGTCCTATTCTGCTATAAAGTTATGTTTTTAGTATTTACTATCGATCTTTGATATATATATATTATTGTTCAAGGTAACGGTCATTATATAATAGTTACGAAATATGATATTTTTATCGTTATGGAGAACCCTAGCATTTCTAAATATGCATGAACACACGTTTATATCAGAGTTTATATATTATCCATAAAAATCTATGAAAACTAAATACCATTTGAATGGAAGTATTAAGGTGTTAAAGGTAACGATGTCGACAACTGCTTGAAAAGTGTGGAAAAGTACATATCTTGTACGTTTGAAGATCTCTTTTTGTAACATATAATCGAGTCCAAATATGTTTCAGTCTATGCTCTATCGTTAATGACATTAATGTTTAATCAAAGCCAAGGTAATGTTGAAAAATCAACGATGTTTGATCATTTTATTTGATACCAATATTAAGTACATTTTAAGCAACTCTGGTTTTTCCAAGTATGCCAAACTCAATACATATATCGAAGTAAAGATCATTTATCTTATTTTATTACAAATTATTAAGGATAAAAACAATTTTCGAAAGCTCAAAACAAGTAAATGTGTGAAGTACATCAGATTATATTTCAAAAAATAATAATTATGTTTTTAAATAAAATACAAAGATACTGAACACAATGTAATCTGAATTACAATATGCATTTAGGTACACGAATGAATACACGTACAAAAATGGTATATATATTTTTTCTTATTAGTATGATCTTATCTACTATGACAATAAATCTATAACATATTCGAAAACTTACTAAATACGCTCTGAAAAACAAATATGAATAAAAAATAATCCAGCACATCATTACTAGAGACCACACATAAATAACTCTTACCCTAGGCAATCATTCCATGATTTTAAGCATTAGCTATAGATAAAGCACGAGGCTGATACATTGTATACTTAACTATTATCATCATCACTACATACTGTTACGGAATGTGTCAGGCTGTTGTTGCAGCCTTCTGCATTTCCATTTACATGGACATGGTATGCTAACTTTATTCATTTTGTTTTGTTTGCAAACATTTCTGCTTTTGGATTCACACGCTATTCCTTTAATGTTTTCTATTGATGTTTGTTAGACCTCCACATAGAGTTGACGTGATTCTGTTACCAACTTTAGTCCAACCATAGCCTTCTGGGGAACCAATGTCAGGACCTGCAAAGTTGGATAACACCCATAGTTTGGTGTGTCAGGCAGGTCTCTTTACATACTACTTGAAACTAGCTTCTGTGGAAGGCAACTGTGCTAGGGAAACATTCCATGTTATAGCCTTTCGCTCTCACAATATATTCAAGCTATGATGGGTTGATAGATGCTTTTATTTTGGGTCATGCAACAGGTGAACTAGTTTTCGAGCAGATGTCAATTGGTTTGTTTCTTATGTCTGTCCAAATGAATCCAGATCCTTTCTCAGCTATGATTTTCATCACTGATTACTTCCCTTTCATAAATAATGTTGACGTTGTGTCACAACCACGAGTTCATGGACAGCTGGTAGCATTTTACCAAAGATTTGGCGATTATTTATCTAAATTAATGGATTTTAATGTATCGTGGAAGGTCCTTCTTATGGGTTATGTGAACAGTTTCTATCCATAATTTCCATACATGGTCTAGTGCTGGGAAAATAGCAGAGACCCAAAACCACAATATCAATGTCAGGAGTCGTTATAATAACTGTTTCTTTGAGGTTTCTCTTTACGAATTCCTGATTTGCAAAGTTGGCATGCAAAATTATTCTGGTGTTTGCCTCCACAAGTGAACTAGAAAATGAACCCACTATGTGTGTTCCAGCTGATGTTACAAATCTGACTTCTTTGCCATCATCAAATGGACCTGTCAAGTATGTCTTCTTGTCATCTTACATTTTGGGGTGTCTTGGACAATTTTCTTTCACATATTTACAGGGCATCCTTGTTTCATGGAACTGACAGAAACTTCTCCTACGGTAATGCAAGTTATCAGTACCATTTACTTTAATAGATGTGACAATTTCATTTGTAGTCAATATAACAGTTGAGAAGAGGGAAAATAAGCTACAGTATTGTAAGCCTCACAAAAGCGCTTCTTGGTTGTAGGTGGTTTTGGTGCATTCCATTTATAGACCCTTATCTATTAATTGACCCAGGGTTAATAGATAGGATAATGACACTGAAACTGATATCATTCATAAGAAACGTTTGATGACTGGTAGAGAAGTATGATCATCACACACACACACACACAATCACAAAGCAATATTGTAATATATATATATATATATATATATATGTGAGAAGTAAAACAGTAGAAATCGATCATGTTTGGCCCTACATCAAAGGGAAAGTTGTTTCTTACCTTAAAGCATACATCTTTTTATAATTATTCATGTTAAATTAGCTAAATTTTGTTTTTATTTAGGAAGTCCCTAGGATTTTCACGTTCTTCGTCTATAACATTGATTTTTGACTGTAAAATTAATATCAACAATAGATGAAGGGATACTAAATTATGTATATTTAAACACTTTAAAGAAGTTTAGAACTTTATTAGTATACGAATTATTGAACATTATGCTTTTCATAGAAGCCCGAAAATCAACCAACTGTATTGCCTTGACAACATTGTTTTAGCACTTTTTGGAGGTTGCGATCACCACAATACGGAATTTCTGAAAGCTGAAATTCTAAGCTTAAAAATAACAGCACATTTGTGTAACTATATGTTATATAAAGCAAATAAATACGCTAATGACCTTGACTTTCATAAAAATAATGTCACTAACAGATAGAACATACCATGTTATGTAAATTTAGACATTCTAAGCAAGTTCATAACTATATTAGTGCATAAAATATCAAAAAGTAGTAGTTTCAAATAAACCTAAAACACTTCAAACTTTGTTGCCTTGACAACAAATTTTGGGAAAGAGTTTTGGGGATTAGGATCACCACAGCATGGCTTTTCTGAAAGCTGACATTATAAACTTTAAAATGAGACCTGTTGTTGCTATAATTACCGACCTTGCATTAAACTCCCAAAATATGTATGCTAAAGCCGTTTAGCTGCTTACCCAATACTGGAACAATAAAATTAGTTTAATTTATTTCTATTGGTCACTTCAAAAGTATCTATTAGTTTTATATGAGATCACTTAACCTGCAGTGACCACTTGAATAATATACATTAGTTTAGTGAGGGCAGTTAAGTGATAACTAAAATAATATTAATCGGTTTACATTACTTACAATAATCACATGAAGGAAATCCATCTAACATGTTAATGAGCATTGAGAAAGTAACCTTAGTAATCTGTGGTGAATACTAGAAGAATGTGTGATATAGTAAACGCATTTAACTAGTTTAGTGAGGCCAGTTAAACTGTTAAATTAATTTATTTCGACACTTAACCTATATTAACCATTTGAAAGATAAATACGAGTTCAATGAAGCGAGTTAACCTTTGATTAAAACCTGAATATTATAGATTGTGAGTATTAATGTGTAGCGCCCGGTTGAAGAACAGATGTCAATTTCATGAAGTAATTCAACCATACAGGAAATGGCCAAGTTCAGGAAGAACATTAATGGATCTCTGAAAGGAAAATCTGGACGCACAGCTCTCCATATTGCTGCTAGTTCCGACTTTGCTGACTGTGCACGTTTATTAGTAAGTATCATAATACTGCGTATAATATTTTCAATATAATTAGGTAGTAATAGGAACACTTCTTTAGACATTAGCTAGGAATGTGTTTGATTTTATGCATACACTATTGACTTTGGTTTTGTAGTAACTCCTCGGTCTTTCACACATGATATGCCACATATAATTATTTTAAGATTCTCAAAGTTCATGACTACTCAACTTTTTGTTTGTGATTTCATAGGCTGAATTAGCTTAATTTTAGTTTTGTTTTATTGCCCTCTTAAATTACCGTTTATATTGAAATAATGTTTTAGGTTCGCAACTTGACAGCTAAATATAGCTCTCAGGGGTTCTGGGTCTTACGGTTTTATAAGTGTTAATATAACACTAACCTGATGCTAGATCTAACTGGAAAGTTAGGCAGCTTCATAACATGTTCTAGCAGAGAAAAAGTATATGTGCAAGTATAAACGAAAACCACCCGATGTTAACCTTCATAGTTAAAACTATATCAAACTCGAATTGGGGAACAGTCTGTACCGTATACCTAGTTGGGCCAATGAAAACCGAATTTGCTCGAAATTAAAATTCTTAGTTGAAAAGTTTGGATTTTCTCATCCAAGATGTTATGTTTGGTAATTATTTATTGAGCTTCGTATTTACTCATAACGTCATAACATTCTAAGTATGGATTTGCTATTTTTATTCGGCTAGAGCCTTACAGGGTTTTAGTACAAAAGAAAGGCAGCGAATCAAAAATATAATCGTGGCGTCATAAGATGCTGAAAATTAGATATTGCTGACCAGTATCGCCACTACTCGGAACTGTATGAATTTGGATTTGGAGAAAAAGCAATTTAATGAGTATGAGAACTGTTTGGTGTGAAAATATAAGTTAACTTCTTTAACTGATTTTGATGTTCTATTGCTCGATAGTTTCGAAACGTACTATAAACAATATTTAGAATACCATTGTTGTTTCACAATTGTTCTAACATTATAGTATAGCTGTGATACTAACCATATTACTGTACTACCATTTGACATATATCACTTAAAACCGTTTCAAATTGTTATGTTCTGCTACAAAATAAATACGAAATGTGGCAGTTGACAAACAAAAGTTTGAGTCGAAAGGATACAAATTTTACTTACCGTGTTAAAATAACAAATTTACGGTTAAGTACTTTATTATTGAGACTGCAAATATTACGGTTAAGTACTTTATTATTGAGACTGCAAATATTACGGTTACGTATTTTATTATTGAGACTACATACATATATAATAATCTGTAGATTATTAACAGGGAAAAGTAATTGTGATACGCTAGCTTGTTGATCTACATTGAGAGTTTGTATGTTCGAATAGGAGTTTAGTTATGTGTCATCTTTTGTCTCTATTTCTGTTTGGATTTTTTTGTTTGGTCAATGAATATACTTTCCATATATTTACTCTGTATGAAACCTTGGTTTTTTGTAAGATCGAAACTGTAACTGAGTTTTGTTTGTTTATGTTTGAGGTTATATGCTTGTATAGGAATAGTTCTGATGAAGCGTTCTTGTTTATGTAACATATTAATATGTTCCGAGATAAGTGTGTTCCAAGATCTTTCCGTTTCTCCTACATATATGTCTCCACATATATGGCATGTGGTGTGATAGACTATGTTCTTTCACTACTAGCCCTGATGAAGCTGCAATGGCAAAACGTCAGCTGAAATAAAAAATTTTATTTATTATTATCTGGAGAGCAAAGTCCGTTTTTTCATAACATTACTGTCAAAATGTCTAAATCACTTCAGTTCTGAATAAACAAAACTTCTAATGAGTAATATTAACATTATTGTAATACGGGTAGACTTAGTGTTGTGCTGTTGAACAACAAACTATTAATATGGCTAAGCAATAAAAGTTTACTTAACATGTAAAAGTTCGAAAACATATTTCTAAACTAAGCAGGGTAAAACTCCTACAGAAAGTAGTGAGTAGACAGTGTATGGCTATCCAACGTTCAGATAAAATAGCAAAATTCAAACCTTCCAAAAACTACCCTTCAAACAAATGATATTACAGAAAAAGAGTATGAAAATGATGCTTTCACAAAAATAGTGAGCGGGTAACGTCCACTCACATTCACCATTTAGTCTAACACCGAAAACTGATGTCTTGTGAAAATAATGAGACATAATCTCCTATGAAAATAAACAACAAGGAAGATCAATTGTAAGAGTGTGTCGACTGTTGCTGAGGTCGATGCAATCAAGTTTTAAAAATCAGTAGAGAAATGAATATGTTTTTCTAGATTCGACAGTTTGGTGGCCGACTCACCGACCCTTGTGACAACGGTTGTTATCCTTTCCACGATGCCGTGAAGAATGGATCAATAAACACCATTAAAGTTTTGTTGGAAGAAGGTATCTTATCTTTACTACTCATAATTATGTTATAAAGGTAAGACTGTATCTTATCTTTACTACATGTTATACATCTGACATGAATTTAATGAAAGGTGTTATTAGCTTCAGCAAGTTATATTACAAAGTTTTCAGGATTTAAAACCTAGAAAATGTGTTATTTTATAATATACTCAAGACCTAGCTAATGTGATATATGTTTGAGTTTATCACGTTCGCTGCCATCAGTAGTAGTAATAATTTCTTCCTTAGTGCCAAACACACTTTTCTTTTTTTACTTAACCCATGTGTCTAATATTTATATGGGTAACTATATTATGTTTAATTAGCGCATTGAAGCTACTTGTAATATGTGTCCCACCGGTGTTTCACTCGGTCCATAACTAAAAGTCGGTTGTGACCCACCAGTGGCACACATATGGCAGCTAATGTGTTAAGGAACTTTACATATGACATTTATATTAGGCACAAAATATGTAAAATGTACAAACCTCAGATTTCTGTAATGATTGCATAGCATCATTTTATTCAGTATTCACACAAAATGAGTGGCAAACAAGAAGGTAAGAAGATGTCTGGTATATTTTACTGTTCTCCGTTTCTGGAAGTCGCTGTAACAAGCTCTATAAACTCGACTATATCAGTTATACAGTATAAAATGGCTGGAAGATAGCGTGCCAAATAAGCACTAGAATGACGTCATACGAGAACTGAAAAGGCTGTTAAACACATACAAAGGCGGCTAAATATCCATCACAATTGTTAGTCAGGGTCTTTGTAGCTTTAAGAGTACTAGTAGCATTTGAATACCCTGAAGTTTTTTATTCTTAACTTATTTGAAATACTCAATTTTCTTCATTTATGGATATTCTATACATTCTCCAATTCAGACGTAAATTATACCAGTTGAAGAAATGATTTGAAATTACTCATAACTAAAGGAAATATGTTGCTACCCATGACCAGGTGTCACTGCGTTTCTAACTTGAATATGTAAACCAGTGTTTTGCATAAATTGTAATGGTTTATAAGAATTTAACCAAGAAGTTGGGTGACCAAAATAGGGTATAATGTTAGTCAAATTAGCTTGCATCTTTAGAAAGATGCAAAACTACAATAAGTGAAACATATGATTCTATTTCGCTATATCTGTTGGTTTGCTTTAGAGCCTCATTGGGCTACTTGTTGTGTCTATCGCGGAGAACTGAATCCTGAACTATAGCGTTGTAAGTCCGTAAATTTACCGCTGTCCCACTGGAGGACTCGCTTTATGTCAATGTTTCCAGTGATAGATCACATTTTACCTAGTCAATTAGCAAGTATTGTTTTTATTGAAATTTCTCTTTGTTTGTTGTGAGACTTTCCAAAGCAAAAGAAGATAAAATTAACAAATCAATTAATTTTTAATAAATTAAAGCGCATGATAGATATCTATACGTTGCTACATAGTTTGTTCTATCGGTAAGTTTTATAAAACTGGTTTAAGACAACGTTTTAATTATTTCATTTTTTCTTGCCAACGATTCTTACAATGAATATAATTCTTGTAAACTAGTCGTACTCTGTACATGAAGTTAAAATTAATAATTGAAATTAAGTTCCTCGGCATGCTTTACTTGTAAAGTTATTTTTCTCTTTTAAACAGAAAAGGTAATATTTCGTTTCGTTTGTTGTTAAACGCAAAAGCTACACAATAAGCTATCTGTGCTGCGCCTACCTCGAGTGTCAAAACTCTATTTCTAACATTATAAGCCTTCAGACTTACCATTGGGTGTAAGGCAAAAGCTAATAGCAACCTTGTTTCTCTGAAAATTGGGTTTTGTATATTTGTTATTATTTTTGTTTAGGGGAAGTCATGGGTATTACGCAAGTGGAAATGTTGACTCTTCGAGATTTTGACGGAAATACAGCACTACACACAGCGGTGAACATGGGAAACATAAATGTTCGTAACATATTGTATGATAACAAAATAGTATATATTGCAGACAAAAATTCTTAATGCACCAAACAGAATTTTCTGAAAGAATGCCTAACTTTAAATTTTGAAATTACGCATTTTAAGGAATTGCTTAGGAATAAAGAAATATTATATCGTTCAATTTTTAATTAGTTTCGTAGTTTAAATTTTTCTATTTCTACCTTGAAATAAAGTAATAACACAACTGATGCCAAATAACTTTTCTAACTGATGCGAACTGAGTTTTCTCATTAGAATGATATATATGTAACAATATTATTTTGAGCAGACTTTGATGACCTGTCTTCAACGTGGTGCACCAATAAACAGTCAGCAGCGTGATTTGTTAACTCCAGTTCACTTAGCGTGCGCTGAAGGAGCCACCGAAACTGTCAAACTTATGTTTTCGGCTAAACCTGAAGACAAGATGCTTGTGCTTAATACTTGGGATGCCCAACAGATGACACCACTTCATTATGCTGCTATGTTTAACCACGAGGATTTAGTAGAATATCTTGTGAAAGAGGTAAGTGTTATGTTATTAGCAGCATCAATGCATTATCTTAAAATATTGATCGTTAACTTCTTTCCACGCATAAGTGTATACTGTATCAATCACTAGAAATTATAAATTCAATAAGATAATGGTAATGTAGGATTTTGCTAATCTTTGACATAAAGAAAATTATTATGAGTAGTCATTAATACTTTTGATAATAGTTTTATGATAATTCACTTAAACAAGTCAGATACATTTTCACTTTCCTGCTAGGGGGCAGACATGAAGGCAATTGATAAAGAAGGACGATCTGTTTTGTTAAATGCTACCACTAGAGGCGCTTGGAAAGCAATGAGAAAATTGTTGCAAATGGGAGCAAATGTACACCATAAAGACAAGTTGAATCGTAACTTGCTTCACCACCTTGTATTTTATTGTGGATCCATGGACGACTTCATATTAAGACTAAAAGAGGTATAAAAGCAGATTATAGCGATCTTTTTAAACAAAATAATTACAAACGTTTACTGAGAGAATAATCTGTATCTATCTATCTATTTATCCGTGCATTGTGCCTCGATTATAACAGCGTAGTTTTTACGCATTCACTCATAATCATGTTTACATTAAAAATCATATCTGCAATTACAAATGCTTTTTCGTTCACATTAATTATTTTTCAATATACGTAAGTAAAATTATTTGAACACTCATAGCTTTAGTTGTTTGTAAAAAGACGATTATAGTTATTAATTACACACGATTTGAATTATTTGAACACGCAGAATTTCAAGAATTTATATGAGCAATATTTGTCGTTAATATTACCACTTCCTCTCAGGAGTACAGAACCGAACTCGCTAAGCTTGTAAATGAGAAGGATTCATTCGGATGTACACCTACACACTACGCTTCAAGAAAAGGAAAGCTGCAGATTACTAAGATCCTGTTAGAGTTTGGAGCTCAAATTAATGTGAAGAATAATGAGCTCCAGTCACCTTTGCATTTGGCTGCAAAGTAAGACCTCGACGGATTTAATTTTTTATTTGTAATATCAGTAAATTAAAGTGAATCTCGTAGGCTAAGCGGCGAACTTGTGTGTGTAATCAGGCCTAAAAAAGCAAGTAAGAGCAAAGTTATTGTTGTCACAAAATGCTTGAATGTATGTCAAGTCCATTATGTAATGAAAATAATTATTTAAAAAAGAAAATATATGATTCAGCGTAAAGGTTTTGGCGTTCAGATTTCCCATGATGCAAGTAATTTGCCCACCAGTAGTACAGCGGTATGTCTGCGGACTTACAACGCAAGAATCCGGGTTTCGATACCCGTGGTGGGCAGAGCACAGATAGCCCATTGTGTAGTTTTGTGCTTAATCACAAACAATCAAGCAAGTAATTTGGAAGTAAATGATAATTGGAAAAGATACTTGCTAATTTTGTTTTACATCATTTTAACTATAGCGTAATACTTATAATGCCAAGGGTCTAAACTAATGATCACACGTACATATGGTTTAGACATTAGAAATATGCATTTTATTAACATTCTTTTGTTTGTTTTTTAGCCGTATCTTAGCGGCTCACAGAACAGCTCTGAGTCTGTTTGTTTTTTATCTTTTCAAGTACGAACTTTTATCTCATAGCTCCGTAATCTCTTGACCGATTTGAGATCCAATTACATTTTTGGACTCAGAAGATCAAACTCTTTTGATTGATGCATTTGACCTCGTCCAAGGTCTCATAGATTAATTTATTGTAATACTTCGCAAAAGAATTCCAATATGTGGGTAGGCTAGTAGAGATCTTAATGAGTAATAATATTCTATCAGGTATATACGCGCCCCACGCTTAGTATTGCTGGCACACAAAAATATAGTTAATAAAAAGGGGAAAAAAGCTCTTGTTGATTAATTTACTTTACTCCTGCCCAAAAGAAGTTCTAGTTCCGCGGCTGTTGAGGATTACCTCTTGTTTTTCTATTGCAGTTAGGGTGCAACTTTGTCCCATTAATTATGTCCGACAAGAAACTGGTTTGATGTTGCGAATCGCAAATTATTTATATGGAATTTAAATTAATGATATTCTGCTATTACATATATATATATATTTATGTTTCATTGTACAAATGTAAGATTATTACATGATTAGTCAATTTGATAATATATTTTCTCTTTCTAGGTTTGGTCATTATCACATTATCTGTTATATGCTTCAAATGACAGAAAACTATATTGTTATCAATGACCCCGATGGTAACGGAATGACACCTTTGCACATTGCCTCCGAGAACGGGCATACACACGTGGTTCAGTTATTGCTAAGTCAGGGGGCGCTTATTAACTAGTATGTAATCTAGTATATCGCTAGTATATAACTAGTATATCGCTCATGTTGTTTTTATTTTATTGCCGTTTTTAATATTTTTCCATTTCAATATCTGTATTTTTCTGATTACACGTGTTTTATTATTCGCATGTCACTATAAAATCTTCGTTTAGAATAGATTACATATTAAATAAGTTTTCTTTGAACATTAGTGATGAGATATGAATAAACTGAAAAATAATACTTTGTAACCATAGACTGCTGAAATTCACACTTTTCAAAGTTCAATGTACGTTATTATTGTTATAATGGTTCTCATTTTTATTATATCCAAATTTAGTGATCACAAGGGCCGAACTGCTTTTCACTACGCTGCTCTGAATGGCTACACTCACACCATACACAAGATATTTTTAGTTCACTCCCACCTGCTAAATCAGACAGACAGAGAAGGGGTAAGCTTTCTAGTTTTTATATATTCTTTATGACAATAAGCTTCAGGTGCTTGAAATTTGGTTGAATCACTTAATGATATTCTTTTACATGGAGTCTTTAATTCTGGAGTTACTGATGTTGTCCGTATTTCATCGGCATTTTAAACACTTATTTTTCAAGTTATATGCAGCAAATTGTTTGTAGGTCCGTGATTTTGTTGGATACAGGATCAACAAGAATCACACAAGAAATTTAAACAAAAACACCATCAGTATTGCAAATATTTCTCATTAAATACTACTGAGTTCAAATATTTTTTTCATAGAAAATGAGCGATTTCACACAATTTTTCACTTCATTACGCTGTGACTATTGTCTCGTATTGAGTTATCATTCTTATTGCGTTATACTGAGCTATTTTGCACGAGTATAAATGGCTGGTACTTCAAGTATAGGGTGCGGTTACCTTAGGGAGGGAAGATATCTTAGTTCGATACCAGAAGGCCTGTTACTATAGGTGGATTAACTTACTAAGGTTTATAAGCATATATTTAATCATACTTTTACATTTCCTGACGTTTTATATTATTACTTGTTCATTCCTTGTACATAGTTTATAAACGATAGAGTCTGATTCTTGTATTCAACAATCGGTTCAGGTAGTGTCAGTCGGTGTTAGAATAATTTTTCTAAAGGAAAAATCGTTTTATTTCTACTTTTGAATAACTAGATACACGCGTGAAATATATGAAAGTTCATTATACACTAACAAACATCTCATATTAAAATGTTTCGAAAATGATTTTAAGCAGTGTAGTTTAACACTATTTCATGAATTCTATATTTAATTACATATCCTGATCATTTATATGTAAATCGTTCTGAAAAAGGAAGCTTTGTCAGTGTTTACAAAAAATATGTTATAATGGTTGTCTCGTTGACTTATGAAAGTTAAACAGTTGGTGTCCTACTGAACGTTGTCTGAAAGAAGCTATGAACACTTTATAAATTTATTCAATAGTTTCACAAGATTTATGCACGTGAAAGAAGTTTGGAGGTGTGTTTGCCAGTGATAAACTACCTTATCATACAGAAAAACAATTGTACATTGTCAATCTGGATCCGAGTCCTAAATCCGGTATTCACTGGATCTGTATTTTCATTGGTTGAGATAACAAAGAAAAATATTTTGATCCATTAGGACTGCCTCCACGTAATCTCAACATAAGATCACGTAGAAGAACTGTTGAACGTAAACTTACAATAAAAAAGTACTGTAAGGATCGTGTGAGTAGACAGTATTGTATATAAGTTGCTTATTATCGTTATCGAAGGTCCAAGAAGGTTCAGTCGTCAAAGATTTATGAAAAAATGTTAAATGTTGTTATTCTATGACAGTGATTAAACATATTTATTGTGTAGTAAAATGTAAGTTGTGATCTCATTCAAATAACGGATAACAGCATATTTATTAAAATCCTGCGGACAGTAAGATTGTTGTTAAAATAATGGCCTTAACACAATTAAAGCTAGACATTAATCACGTAGTCACATGTGGATATAGAGTGTCCACCCTTGTAAAACTTGTGTAAGATAAACTATCATGTGTAAAATGAAATATTTTGTCAAATTATATTGATATAAAGTCCAGTTAGTGAAAGTGTAACTTTTAATTATGGCATGATAATTAAATAAGCGTCCTTTTTCAGAACGATTTATATAAACGGTCAGGAAATGTAATTAAATATAGAACTAATGAAATATTGTTAAACGACTCTGCTTAAAATCATTTTCGAAACATTATAATATGAGATGTATAAAATAATACTTAGATATTAGTACATAATGAAATTTCATATATTTCACACGTTTATGTAGTTATTCAAAAGTAGAATTGAATGGAATTTTGCTTTTGAAAAATTAATCTAACCCGACTGACACTATCTGAACCGATTGTTGAATACAAGAATTGGACTCTGTCGTTTATAAACTATATAAGTTCTTATGTACTGAGTTGGAATGAACAAGTAATAATATAAAAGGTCAGGAAATATTAAAGTATGATTGAATATATGCTTATAAACCTTAGTAAGTTAATCCACCTTGAGTAACAGGCCCTCTGGTATCGAACTATGATATCTTCCCTCCCTAAGATAGCCACTCCCTCTGGTTCATTTTCGTAGAACTATTACGTAATGGTCTGTTATGGCTGCCTGTCATGGCAGACTAGCAACGCACCTTCTGGTGACATTGTGTGGAACTATGACGTCGTCGTCTCCGTTGACAGCATAGTTTCTGCCCCTTCCCTTAGGCATTTGGAGCTCACTTGTTTAGAACTTGAGTCTAAAGATCATAACTTGACTATAACGACTCACATTTTCAGCCTTAAGAGCGGTAAATATTGATTTACGTTCAGGTTAATTTGAACTAGTTTAATGTATAAAGACTCCCAGATCCGAAGTTTTCCACATTCGAACTAAATTTCATTATCCTAACGTGTAGATTATCCATATGCCCAAGCATGAAGTTGGATAGAGGACTTTGTGTGTTCTTGAATGGGTGTTTACGTAAAGGCAACAAAGTCCTCTATCCATTCAAGAACACACAACTGTAGTAAAGGCAACAAAGTCCTCTATCCATTACAGTTGTGTGTTCTTGAATGGATAGAGGACTTTGTTGCCTTTACTACAGTTGTGTGTTCTTGAATGGGTGTTTGCATCGAGAACAGCTATACACATAGGTAATTCGTGATCGTTTTCAAGCAGGAATTCTGTTTTTTACACTAGCATAACCCTGAATTCTTAGTTGTTGTTTGAAAATAATCCTCGAGTTGATATTTTCTTATAACTTTTCTCGCACATTTCTACTAGTTTCTACAGCTTGATACAATAGAATAAAGACAACGTGATAAAACATTATATTACTGCATAACTCAAACATCTTGTGAACTAGAATGTACACTAAATTATTTTAAGGCTATTGGGAATAAAAATGTGAAACTTAAAATATAAATCGGTAATTGTATTTTTGTGATAAACATCAACTTCAAGCCATTTCCCTTTTTTTAATAATCTTAGTATCTTGAACGCGTCCTTTTATTTCTTCAGAATTGTCGTACACTACTTCATTCCCAAGCTGGATTTCGTCCTCACCTTTCTATCAAGGAACAGCTCCTCAAGCATTATGATATACTCGTCAATCACTTTAGCGTTTTATAGCTTTCTGGTATGCTTCTTTTTGACTTTGTTCATGGTTTTGTTGTGTATGGCATCGCGGTTTAATTTTCAAGCTCCCTCAATTTTCATTTCTAATTACTTACATTTGTTTTGTCATCTCTTTTCTCACTGGTGCTCCCCTCCCAGTGGCACAGCGGTATGTCTGCGGATTTACACCGCTAGAAACCGGGTTTCGATACCCGTGGTGAGCAGAGCAGAGATAGCCCATTGTGTAGCTTTGTGCTCAACTTCAAAAACAAACAAACAAACCACACTGGTCGATGTGCAGCAGTTTCCATCGAAAGAGCTCTCTCACGTTCCTTCTACCTATACTCCAGTGTGCCTTAAGAATGAATATTATATCCTTCCTTTATACGTTGCTGATATGTCACACTCTAGATTTCCATTACATCTTTTTGAATACGATTTTGTACAGCTATTATGGCCACCTGCTCAACAATGATCATCCTATATAAAGTTCTGTAGTCTACTGTATACACTTATTTAGCCTGGAGCCGTAACTGAGATATTTTCATTAATGCCTCCAAGACCAGTGCAATACTTTTTGTCCTGGACGTCATAAATACCGCCCTTGTCGTAATCCATTCCTCTTTATTATCCGAACTGACGATGTTTCCATTCATATATTACCATATATATTTGTATTATTGTCGACAAATATCTTACCTGGAAGGTTCAGCCAGAAAGTTACCTCCCATCTGCATCTCCTCCGTTAGCTGTTAGGAACGTACTAGGATTTGAATGCATTCCATCTGTTTTATGCTTGCAACATCTCTATTCAATCCTTTTTCATTTATGGTTACAATATCTGGCTTTCTAGTCTTTTCAACTTTTATCATCGATTATAAGGTCTGGGATTTCATGCTCTTCGATTCAATTTTCATATCAAACTACCTACTTCTATGAACGAATTATTTGAACGCATCACCTTCCCACCAATTTTCATCCACCATCGAGATCTTGAATCCGGCATGTTCAACGCTGTTTTCACAATCAAAATGTCATATTTGCTAATCTTCTCTCTATGCCTATCAGAATAATGACTCTTCTTTAGTGAATCTGCCTAGTTACTTTCATCCAGAGGGATGGTGGATTGATTACCTGATCATTTAAGTTATTAGACTAATTATTACAATTTCTACTCTTTATCAGTGGCATGCCTTTGCCTTTAATAAACTTTCACATCGCTTACAACAATATCATTTTCTTTAGATCTTCTAGCACATCACTTAAGTTCTCGTTGTTCCAGTTTTCAATCTTTTCTTGGCCGAAGAAAGATTGTAACACACTGATAGCAACTTACCCCTAGGCCTAGAATGAAGTGACAAAAAAGTCTGTTTGAAATGGAACAGGGTGAGGTACCTATGAACGATATTCACAATAAAAGATTAAAGATAAGCTAAAATATAAACAAATACCATGACATTCCAATAATTCATTAATTATATAATAATATAAATGAAGCTGCAATCAACCATGGCTAATTAATTTTCCTCCAGACAACTATATCCAAGAAGTCTGAATGAAGAACGATTAGACAATTCCTATCTGGATAGTGATAAATAAAACATGACTATAAATAATATATATATATGTGAACAACCGTTTACAAGTAGTGTGAATCAAATATGATTAGACAGTCCTTCTCTGGACAGTGATAAATATAACATGATTATAAATAAAGTTTATCTAGACAATCATGTCCAAATAAACAAATTGCACCAGAAAAACGTTTCCAAATGGTTTCAATCCACCATGATTAGAGTAATCTTTATCTTAAAGTCATTTCCAAGAAGCTTCAATAAAGCACCAATAGGCATTGTTTCTCTTAAAATTCATCTTCAAAGTGTGTAAATCAAACATAATAAGACAATGTTTATCTGGAGATGACGAGATGGTTATATTTTAAGAAATACTGCAGAAAGTCTTGTTTTAAACACAACTAGGAAATCATCATTTGAACAATCTTCAGAAAGTAGCCTTGGACGAGAAGCGACTAAAGAATCAATACGTGGGCAGCGATCAACAAATACTTAAATCAAACGTAATTAGGCAATCATTAAATAAAAGTATTATGGGAGACACGACTTTATACCACAAACGAAAAATAACATTTGATAATATTAACTTTCAATTACAGCAAACTACCTACTTAGAAAGAAACTAACAAAGAACCTGGTAATGAGTATTGGTAATTAAATATACATTTCTTACTTATAAAGTTTAGAATGTATTTTCGATCAGTTAGGCACCCTCGCTGTTAATGCAACATTTCGGCTGTAAACCCAACAATATCTCATATGGTTCAGCCAGCTTAGGAAATTTAGTTTAGTCCTAAATCCATATATTAAGTAACAAATCAAAACAATGTTTACAGTAAGAGTATGATAGTAATAAATAAAGATAATAAAAGTAGGTATATCCAACATTCTAATCAATACTGTCAATGAAAGCAAAAAGAAAATAAATATTAGATTATACCTTACATAACTTATGTTTCATATATGTCTTAAGCAGCTAAGTCATAAAGAGACAATGTCTGTCTGATCCCAAACACGTATATTTGTTATCTGATAAAATATCTTTTAACATTTTAATTAACGAATACAAACAAAAAAATAAGTGTAATAAAAATATGTTTTTAAACATCTTGTTCCACAGTGTTTTGTATGATTTCAAACCGGCCACATGGGTTGGACTGTGTGCAACAAATATTTTAGACGTAGTGTCTGAATTGTATATTTAATAACTGAACGAAAGCATTTAACAAGTAACATTAATTTTATCACCTTACTTGTTAAAAACATGAAAACCTCAAATGTACATTCCAAACAATTAGAAATGTTAATACTTTTAACTTAGAAAGGATCATCTTGTTGTGTTGAATTTACTAAGCATTTTTTTTTACTTTTTCTCAAGTATCATTTAATAACATGGATATTATACAATTTTGACAAAAAATTGTAAAAAGCAAACGTTCCCTAGTGATTAAATGGTAAATTAACGGATTTACAACCATAAAATTCGGGGTTAGATTCCCCATGTTTGATAGCGAGAAGATACTGTATTTGTATCTTTGTACAAAACCAAACAAGTACAACAAATATTTATTTTTCAGTTTAAAAATGTCAACTTTTGAATATTAATAACATTTTGTATAATTGAACTAAAAGTTGAATACTTTTATCTATTTCAGAATACAGCACTACACCTAGCAACATTGTATAACAAGGCTAAGGCAGTTAAATTTTTACTTTCGCTCAACTGTAAGATTTTACCAAATGCTCATAACATGACTGCAATCGATTTCGTGCTGTTCTACAAGCACAGTGCTACTGCTATGGTAATGATGACGCACGAGACTCGGTAAGCTTTCATTCTTGACAAACCAATGATTTATATTTTGAAATTACTTCATGTTATAAGTCATATTTTTAAAAATGTGACTTTCTTTTTTGGATATATGTTACAAATAAAGAACAAGTAAAACGTTTATTAATCAAAAAATGTGAACGAGATTAAATTTGAACTAAAAATTGTATTTGAACAAAAGTATACTTTAATAAGGTTTAACATTGGGCAATTGTAATACTTAAGAAACATTGATCGTTGTACATCCTTCCGTTTGCAAATGATATTATTGGTATTTATCTATAGCCTTCATCTTTAAGAATTTTATATTGATTTAGACATTTGTTGTGAAAGTATTGTTATTTGTTGAATGGGGTTTATTTATTTATTTATTCTTGATATTTTGGTTTGTTAATCTATTTAAACTAAATTATTACTTAAAATTACAATTATTTTATTTAGAACTTTTTCTCAAAGTTATGGTTAAGAGTTAATTTGAAGGAATGTAAAAATATCAAAAGTAAATAAAAATCACAAATTTTTAACTCCAGGAATGATTTAAAATTTATTATTAAGAAAAAGTGTCTTACAAACTTTATTTAAAACTACATAACTTATTTTATGGGTACGAGGTTTTCTGTACATAAAATTGGCGTATGGCAACTTGCTAAATCTATGTTCTGATTAGAAGACTTGAAAAGGTTTTGATCTGATAAAAATGTGTTAGATAGACAAATGTATTTTTCTATTAAACTAGAACTTTGTCAGTACTTTCTCTCTAGCGTCATTGCCTATTTTCAGCTCAATCTTAACTAATATACTCTATACTACTGGCTGATCCTTTAATAATTAATGTTATTTATAACACAGAATGTAATGTTTTTCTACTAAACCTACTGATTAAAGAAATTTGCTAATATTAATAGTTATATCTTGTGAAACACTTTTTCTAGGAAATGAAGTGCTAAACAATAGGCCTAATACTGATTTCTTCTGACAAATGATATTAATACTATTTCAGGTGGGAGGAAATAATTCAACACAAACCTATACGATTTCACAGTGTGATTGAAGGACTGATAGCCTTAATGCCAGAAGTCATGATGGTAGTTGTTTTTTACTGTCTAATCTTTAATATTGAAAGTTTTATAAAAATAATATTTATTATAAAAATAAATATTCGTTTTTACGTACCTAATAATGAGAATACATATATATTAAAAATGAAAAAAAATAACATACAAGTTTTTCTATGTAGAGTTTAGAGGTGTTCAACTTATACTGCATGTTTCACACCTGGACCATTTTAATAAAATAATAAATGTTACTATTATTTTTACATGAACGAAAGCCTGATTTACTAGACGTACAGAAGCTACAAGCATTTTATATGATGTATATCAAATATATTTTGTTCAATTCTATCTTGATATTATTTGTAATAATTTTACAGGTCGTTTTGGATAGAAGTGTAAAACAATCTGGAGCCAAGAAAGTTGCGGAGACATTTTGTGTAAGTTATAAATTTTATTAGTTACATATACATTATTTAAAATAAATTTTACTCATTTAATATTAACTTCTTATATATTATATACACTTTAACTGTATGTTTCCATCTAAATAATAAAGAGAGACACGAAGACAGTCGATTACATTCCAATAACAACAGATTTAATCAATTTTAAGCTTTTTATCTTTATTTGCTTCATCAAAAATTATGTATTTGAACTATCATTTCGTAGTTTAAAAAATATAAAGAAATGTTAGTTATTAATATGATTTATTCAATTATTCCAAGAAAGTAGGTAGGAAATTATGAAAAATAAATACGAATCTTAATCTGTTATTCGAGTCAGCACTTGTTACTGGGTTATACCAATTTGGGTATTCAGTCCTCATCGATAAAATGGTGTTTTTTAGTTGTCTTCTACTCACTAGAATGAGCTTATACTTCGTAGCATCAACGCTTCATACTATTCAAATCCTATATCAATATAGGCTCATTGGTCAGTAAAAGACAACTGAAATACCATTGAGGAAGACAATTAATCAACAAAAAACTTATGAAACCCGACAGACGTAAATAATGTTAGAACTTTGTTTAATAAGAGGATCGCACAGTTAATGCTTTTAGCATATTTTGTCTAATAAACATATTTTAAAAATATATTTACTAGTAATGAGTGTGTAATATCAGTTCAACTACAGTTTTGGTCAAAATGTTTCCATATTTCATAAGAACTAAGATAACTATTATTAAGATGGAATACAAATACACTTAATGCTGTCAAACTAATAAATGCATGCTATATTAAACATCTACATATTTAATTTGTATAATGAGACAAGTTATATGGACATCATGAAAGATTTATTAGAACAGCAAACAATTTATCAGACATCTGTAGAAAGATACGTAAGTTGGCATTTCACCTATCACAACAAAATCTTACCAAAACATATATAATGAAAAAATATAACATCTGTAACCATATATCAGTTCATATTAAACATTCAGTATTGTGTTGATCCTCCTCGTACTCTAGTAACCTCTGCAAGGCGATATGACATGCTGTCGATGAAGTTATTGGTGTAATCCACCGTGATTTCATCCCAACTTCTGACTAGAAGGCGCTGCAACAGTAGCTGATTTAGGGTCGTGGTTAGCAATTTTCCGGCTCAGTTCTGCCCAACAGTTCTCAATGAGACTACAGTTGGAGACTTTGCTGGCCATGTCAATCTTGTAACTTTCTTCTATTCGAGATAATCGTGTACAATATGCACACTGTGGGCAGTAACATTGACATTCTGGAACGTAAAGTTACTACCAAACCTTGCCCTAGCATATGGCAGCAATATCGTTTGTATGTGGTGCCTGTAGGAGGCGACATTGATGTTTCCCTGGAGGATATGAAGAGCAGTTTTTCCACCATGATGAATAGTTGCTCAAGCATGTACTGCACCACCTCCTGTGGGAAAGACAGTCTTCCCTTATTTGTTCTCCAGACAAACGACGAACACAAATCCTACCATCAACTTTAACAAACCGGAAACAGGACTCATCTGAAAAGGTGAAATGTTGCCAGTATCCTAACTGTAATGCATGTTGTATTATCCAAGTAACATTGTTAGACGGTGAATTCTGGCTAATATTGGTTTGTAGATAACCTTTCTTCCAAAAGAAAATTGTTTGGTTAGTCTCCTATTCACTGTTTTTCTGGATACTCTGGAATTAATGTGTTAATGCCATACATGTCGTAAGGTGTTGCAAGACTTCTTTAGTCTTTGATGCACTAAACTGTACAAAACACGGTCATCTCGAGAAGCAGTTTTCGGCGTCTGCCAGTAGACTTTCCTGGAACAACGTTTTTTGTAGTTCGATGACGTTTCAGGATTCTAGATACAGTACACTGGGATACTCTACTATTCTGGCAATGTCTGTTTGCTTCATACCATTTCTGGACAGTCGAACAATTTGATGTCCTATAAGTTCTGGCAAGTGACGAGGCATGACTCTACAACAAATGCAGATAAGTTGCCTGAACACAGCGTTAATCTGTTTCGGAAAATATTATATCAGAATCACATGATTTTATACAAATAGGTGTGTATGTGTGGTATGACTAATAAATGCTCAAAACAACTTATACAGACCAGAATAACAACTCGTACATGTTTGTCCGATCACACGCTTCCTTTTCTGTTACTATTCGGGCACTTACTCGATAACTACCCCATGCAAGTAGACAATATAGAACAGTATGCAAACTGTATGTTTAGTTTTGGGGTAAAGTATATAGACAGACAGTTAGATAGATCTGTGAAAATAATCAGAAACGTTGTTTTGAAATAGTAAAATAGACAAGGATGTTCAAGGTGTTTGAATTTGCGAAATCAAGTAATAGACAAGACAAAAATATCTAATAAGTTAATACAAATTATTTATTGTGTGTATTTCGTTGGACAAAGGGCGAGGCCATGAATAATGCAGCGACAATTGGAAGTTTAAACTGGGTACTACTATAGAATCTGTAAATATATTCCTGACTCCTAATATGATAGGAATTATTTCTATTTTTGGTGTGTCTGAGTGCTGGATATTTATTGTTTGCTCATTATTTCGGTTTGTGTTTTTGTTCAGTTGTTCCTTTCTCATGTCAGGATATTTATTTATTGGGATTTATTTGCTTTTTATGTGGTGCACGTACTGCAGCTGCATAGGTATATGGTTGTGTGATTCAGGTAGATGAAGCTGTCGGTTGTGATATTGGTGTAGGTACTAGTGGAGTTATTATAGCTAGCTTTTATGTCTGGTTTAGTTCCTTAATTTGTTTCCTTCGATTTGATATTGTGATGTGTGATGTAAATGTTTATTTGATGCCCTTGTATTTGGAACATCCTTTGTAATTTGCACTGTATATATGTTTGCAATTACAGTATAGAGGGTTTTTACTTTCTTTTTTTTAGATGCTGAAATATGGTAATCTCCATTACAACCCACACATTGTGGAAAAATTTGCAGGCTGGCGCAATGTGCCCATAACATTGGTAATTGTAACATTGCGTTACGAATACGGCAGATGTTTTTGCCTCTTCTATCTGAAAGCTCTGATATCAGAGAATAACACTGTTTGATATTACACTGGGTTTCTGTTGTATGTACTGCTTTTCTACTTTTTTTCTATTTTCGTGTATATGAAATATTTTTTTATCGAACACATTTGCTTTTGCTCTTGGTAGATGTAGTGTAATATGTCCTGATTTGAAAGCATTCTGAGGCCATTCATTGAGGGAGGGAACTTTTTAGTTCAGCCTCTTACTAAGATACCATCCTCAGCTAGACGTTTAATTCCTGCAAGTTTTACATCAGGCTTACATCGTCGAATTTCAGCTACTAGGTGAGATTCTTAGTATCTTCTCGGTATGCATTCTATTATAACTGAGTGTTTAGATGGTTGTGTGTGTTTTCTGTTATCTTGTGATTGCATATTAGTGTTTTGTGATGGTTTTCGTTTTGTTTTTGTAACTAATGTGAATCCGTCTGAATGTGTTTCCTGTGTTTCATGAATTTGTGTATGTGTTTCAGTATCCAGGAATATACTGTTTTCTCTGAGTTTAGGATGTTCTTCTTCTTGTTTTTGTTGTAATTTCTCATCAATTTGAAGTTCAGTATAAAAATCGTGCTTATACTTCCTTCACTATCCATTTTACTTTTCTGGTTGATCTTTTACATTCTTTGACACTATAGTTTTCTTTCTTTGTTGTTTACTTTTACATGACAGGTCTTTTTTGGCCACTACTATTAAGGAATTTATTCGGGAGCTATAGATTAGACGGTCTTTAAAGTTACCTACATCGAACATACCTAGTTGTTATTTTGTGGAAGAGGCCTTAGGTGCGACATTGATGTTACGCTGCATATCGACGATGTCAGTATTTCGATGTTAATCTATAGTTTAGTAATATCATTACCACGTACACTAGCCAAAAAAAAAAAAATGTCAGTGTATTCAGCAAATATAACCTTATTCCTACTTTTATACCGAATCTAAAATTAAAACAATATTTCCTGATGCTAAAGATAAATATAGAGGTAAAAAGATTTACATGAAATTAGATGTGAATGCAATAAAAATATACTGGATGAAGTCAAAGGTTATGCACGCGACAAAAACATGTTAATTTCTCTATTTACTGAGTGTCGAAACAAGTAATTCATAAATTTCCACTAAACAATAATTTTAAATAAACCTAATACTGAAAGTGCAGCTAATATTGGAGAATCAATAGATGTTTTGTGTTACAAATTAACTAATTCTTTGTTAAGTAGAGATGAACGATTAGCTGGTGTTAATGCACAGTTTTTGAAAGATATACTAATTTCTTACATAAAATACCATTTATACGTACCACCTCTTAAGATTTATAGTAAGTTAAGCCTCTTCACATACAGCTACACACGTTTATTTTATAAGGTGGCATCGTTATACTGTTTAAAAATGTTGAGGAATCATTTAACATTGGCCGTTGCTCATATAGTTTTCATTGTGCGTTTTGAAAGCTTATTTCTATTTTTTGCTTTATTAATTATCAATTATTAATTAACTATATATTCTGCTCATTTGTTCAGTAATACTTTAGTTTTCCAGGTATGGAAAGATTGTGTGGTTTTTCTTTTTCTCATTTAGGTAAAATACGACTTCCAAGTTCTTGAAGATGCTTCCAACGTTGGCTCGTCATCCCTAATTAAGAAGAGATACTTACCAGTTGTTAATGTATGTAGATTTCACACATGAAAAAAAACACCAAAGAAAGACATAAATTTAATATGAAGTCAATTTTAGGTTAATTAAATCAAAGTAATACCTATATTTTGGGTGAATGTATTGTTTGTTTGTGGTTATGCCTAAAACTACACTATGGGCTATCTGTGTTATGCCATCCACGAGTATTGAAACCCAATGTATAAGCCTTTAGAGTTGTCTCTTAACCACAAGGAGGATGTTGAATGTATATTATTAGTGGTATTATTGTATGTTATATACATAATTATTGTTTGTTTGTTTTTGTATTTCGCGCAAAGCTACACCAGGGCTATCTGCGCTAGCCATCCCTAATTTAGCAGTGTAAGACTAGAGGGAAGGCAGCTAGTCATCACCACCCACCGCCAATTCTTGGGCTACTCTTTTACCAACGAATAATGGGATTGACCGTCATTTTACAACGCCCCCACGGCTGACAGGACGAGCATGTTTGGTGTGACGGTGATTCGAACCCGCAGGTTGCGAGTCGAGCGCCCTAACCAACCTCGCCATATACATAATTACTTGAACATTGTTGTAAATGGTTGAATAGTAATGCATAAAAATATAATTCTGAGTTATAGTATTCAAGTTATATATATACAAAATCATCAGGAACTTAAATATATAGAATTATATGTTTTAATTATTCTATTAAAATTAAACCTTTTATTACAGACACGTTCTGCACTTCCCGCTGTGGTAACGTTGTACACTGAGTGGTCACAAGTAAATAGACACCTAATTTTTATATAAATGTATATAACACTATATAAATGAAAATGGTCCGCACACTAATTATCTTGTGCTACAACATGCTTAGAACTCAAGGTTCTCTCGAATTGTCAGATTTTGTTAGAGGAAGGATAGTTGGTCAAGCAGATGGTGGAATAAGTCAGCGGCAAATTTCGTAGAATTTGGGAATCCCGCTTTCGACAGTCAACAGAATCATCATGCAGTTCAGGAAACACGGCAAGGAAACAAGTGAGTAGCGTCCAGGTCGTCCTGGTCCATCAGAGAGGACAAAAAGGGCTGTCAAAGGGAG
>NW_013666464.1:374465-377349 GCF_000517525.1 Limulus polyphemus
TGTTCCCATCTTCATTAAAAGGCGTAAGATTACAAAACAAAATCTTAAAGAATCTATCTATCTATATGCTACTAAAACTCTGAGATTGTTTGTTTGCTTATTTTCTCAGTAAAAAAAATTATTCACACTACTGTTTGCGCTCTTTACGAAACTTCATCGGGCCACGGGTTACCGAGTTAGCGCCGTTTTTTTGGGTCACTTTTAAGAAAATTTCTAGCATGAGTAATTTTACATTACACTACGGTTCGAGCTCTTTATGAAACTTCTTCGTTCAAAACGATTTCCCTGTCAATGTTCCCATCTTTATTAAAAGGCAAAACAAGATGTTGTAAGATGACAAAAACAAGATCTTGAAGAATTTCTCAATAATGTGCCTTGTTTATGGTAGGTAATTCGAAGAAAAATTAAAGTGTTACTGTTTCTTATTTGTAGAAGGTTTAAGAGGAAAGACCACAATATAATGACCTAATTCATCACAATACCTGAAAACTCTGACTTAACTTTTTTGAAAAGTGAAATGGTCTTTATTTTTACTCCCGATCAACAATCAAATATCTTTTCTTGAATTATGAATAACATGAATGGATAGAAATATTTAATTAAATTATTTCACAATAAACCTTCATTTCGGTGCAAGATAGAAATTAGCTTGAAGTCTTCATAACCTCTGAATAGTGGGTGACCCAACGGGTCACGGGTTGTCTCTCGGAGGATTGTGAGTATATACTATCAGAGTGAACGCAATTTCGTCTTACAGATGTGATGGAAGTTAATCACGTGATACAGAAAGTACAAGCCATATTTATCAAATCAATACTATGCTGAGTACACATAGTTAATATACACAGGTACATACTATTACAAATGCATCAATGTTAATTAACTAACATTACTTAAATTGAGCTATAACACGTGTGTTTAAATTTCCAGTTAATGGTCAAGATGAATAAGAACATTGTCTCTCCAATCCATCTGCTAAATACAAATTTAATGAATGATGGCTATTTATAACTTTTATCTTACCATAAGTGTCCCTTGCTGCTAGGAGAGATTGATAATACCCAATATTACATCATACAGTAAAATGTTAGCCTATATTGTGATGGGCAGCGCCATTAGGGCTAGTCCTTGGAGTTTCGACTATACTGTCGATTACACCAAATTTATTTATTTGAGGATTGCAGTGGCGAGTGAAGCTCACAAGTCGCTAACTCGAGGAGATTTACGGTTAGACTAAAGAAACTGATCCTGATATTCAAAACAATATATCAAATTTATTTAAGTTTCTTAACATAAAATTCACTTCTTTAATCATTTATTAAGTCTCCATAAAAGAAAAATACATTTGGGTTAACAACACTAATACTTATAACTCATACATATCACAAAGTTTCTTAGCTTTTATGTGCTTCTATAGAGTCTATACAATTCGCCCCCAGTGGCACAGCGGTATGTCTGCGGACTTACAACGCTAGGATCCGAGTTTCGATACCCGTGGTGAGCAGAGCACAGATAGCCCATTGTGTAGCTTTGTGCTTAACTACAAACAAACCATCCAATTCACAATAGTTTCATTACTTACAACATAGTTGATCTGGTAAATCTTCGCAGTTGAGAAACCTTCATAACTTCTGGCTTATCAGTGATTCTGGAGAGAATCTCAATTCTTTCTGGAGATAACTGATTTTTATCTCCAGACATGAGTTTTTAAACCATATTTACTTTGCATTCTTTCGACCTTCCAAATAGTACTCCTAACTACCCACAAGTAGTTCTAACACTTTATTGGTCAATCTTTGCAACTTCTCGAGCTATTCCAAAACAAGAAGCAAAACTCTCAAGTAATTGGTTACTGAGATGGGGATTTGCCTTTTTACTTGTACTGTTACACTGGTCTGGAGTAACAGATCTCGCATCAAAGCGCTGAGATGATGTTACCATAAACTTTTTAGTAATTGTTACGTATTAGAATTTTAAATGGGCTGAAATAGAGTTAATTGATAATTTAAATTTAATAGTAACTTGTACTTTGGATTTAGTATTTAAATAAATGACGATATATGGTCAGTTTGTAATATTTGCCAACAAGATAGATACACACAGTTTTCTTTTTTAGCACAAATATGTTTTAATATACACACAACAATACAATAACAGTTATTACAAATAGTTATTAGAAACAAGGATTCATAAACAAAAGTTACACAAACTTACAAGCAATGGAACTTCTTCGATATCTTATCGAGGGTTCACGATGAACGAGTTGACGAAGATATATTTCACTTAACGAGAAGATTGCTAGCTTTGTCCTTCGTTATTTGTCGGCCACACACACCGGATTTTCCACCGTAACGTTATGTAATGTTTTCTTAAAAAATACTAATGTCCGATGAGAATCCACTGAAGTTAAATGATTTATAATGTTCGAACTTTAAGTTTTTCCAATTGATAAGCGTTATAGCAATCACAGTTATAGCTTTCGAAGTTTATAGCACACTGACTATCGCGAACTAATAATAGATACTCTCTTTTGGCGTGTCGTATTGGTTACATTTATAAGCGTGGGAAGGTTTTCTAGAACATTCAGGTTATGTAACAATACTGAGCTACGTTTAAGCGTTTCTTAGCCTGAGCTCGAGTCACAGCACACGAGGGAAACACAACGGGATTCTCTTTAATGGCAACATCATCTATAGATTAAACAGTAATCGGCTCGCTAACCATCTTAGGTTCGGCAACAACTTTCCCCCCAAACCAAATCGTTTCCCAACAATAATGATACACCCTTAATTGGCATGGTAGGTCTTAGTCCAACCACAGCTGGTCCCGAAACTAGGTCTGATGCTAAATAAATGTTATGAAGAGGAACATTAACAAAGCAACC
>NW_013666464.1:378326-379524 GCF_000517525.1 Limulus polyphemus
AATGATTGAGTCGCCCCAGTATCACGTAGAACACGTATGGGTATGAGATTGCCACTATCATTTGTCAATCACACAGAACCAACAGACACAAAAGGTATACATTACTCCCTGATAACATAAGCCATTATATCAGTAGTCATATCAACAACATTGGGGGATCTAGTGAAACTACGTCCATATGCGAACACAACAAAAGCACTGAGTGTTGCCTCCTTTCTTTCTTCTTTTTCAAACCCCAACAATGGACATAACATGACCAGGTTTTTTACAGAAATGGCAGACAGGTCTTGATTGTTTTAAAGACGTTTTATCCTGACTGCCAAAAGATTTCGAATTAGAGGAGCTGGATTTTTTAGAATGACCCTCAACTTTAGTGGACTGAAAAGATGCAGGTTTTTGTTGAGATGATAGGAATTTTTTTTATGAAAAGTGATTTTATGTGTTAAAGTGTAATCATTGGAAAAGGAAAGAGTGGCTGCTTCCTGTAGTGTTTCAACTTTCTTTTCATTAAAGCATATTTTGAGGTCGTCGTGCACAACGTTTAAATTTCTTAATTAAGCATAATTGTCTTAGTTTGTCGAAACTGTTGCCAATATGCATAGAATTTCACCATCGATCAAAATAAACCTCTTTTCTTGGGCAAATTCCATATAAGTTTGGTTATCTTGTTTGCGATAACTTCGAAACTTTTGGCGATAAGCCTCTGGTACTAACTCGTGTGCTTTGAGAATAGCTGCCTTAACCTTCGTACAATTTTATAAAGAGAAAGCGGCATAAGTTTCTTGTGCTTTACCAGTTAAGACACTTTGTAATAATAATGGCCATTTTTCGGTGGGCCTTTCCATGGTTTGAGCAACCTTCTCATAATGTTGGAATATTTATCAACTTCATTTTCATTGAACGGTGGTACTTCAACATATCGATTAAATTCAAAGTTGTCATTCTGCCTTGGTCGATTGGAGTTGAGTCTAATTTCCATTTCTTTCAGCCTAATTTCCTTCTCGGCTTCGATATGAGCTTGTTAGAGCTCGAGTTGTTTGAGTTTTAGCTGGATCTCTAATTTATCTTTATCATTCAACCACGATTGGCTAGTTGGGACACTAGAGTATTCCTCTAATGCTTCCTCAAGCAACAAATCATCGACTTGTGTTTCGATAATACTGTTGCGTCAGCGAGTCACATGACCACCGTGACGCAA
>NW_013666464.1:380378-382076 GCF_000517525.1 Limulus polyphemus
CGAGAGTAACAGTATAAGCAATGTATGTTTCCAAATATAAATTGAATCTAAACAAAGGTTGATATTAAAATAAATATATAATAACAAATTCGTTACAGTAGCCTTTACTGTACTAATAACTTGGCATCAGTAACTTATCACTGTCAAACTTGTGGCTAGTATTTTCTCAACATCTCTGTTGTAGCTTTATGTTTGATAACTCTTAACTCGTGATTCTCAATACCACTTAACCAGCTAGCTGTACTTCTCTAGCTCTTGACATTATTTCGTAATAGAGGCGTTTATTACTTACGCCATTTCTTCATGTTGAAACTTAAAAAAATTTAAAACTCAGAAAATCGTTATAACTTCTTTCTTAAATTCTTTTAACACTCTATAAATGCTGAAGCAATTGCAAAATTCCCTCAAAAATATCCTATTGCTTCAATATAACAACATAACAAGTGGGAGGTACATGCATATAAACTGCTACTTTTCTATCCAGTGCTCAATGTGATCATAAGCTTTAGCAAAATATTGTTGAAAAAAAATGCCATTTTATTGTCTTCACTTTCACTCCATTCTGAGCAAAAATAAATAAAATTATCAGCAAAGGTTACTGACCATGCTGTACGTGTACATGTATACCTTTTTACACTTAGCTGCTACTAAATTCAAATATGCTTCCACCACCTATGGCATCGTGCATACTTCTAGTCTAGCAGCTTATTCTTCAATCTAACCTGTTGTTATCAGTTAAACTATTGAAATTAGCAAAATATAAACTAATCCGTTCAACTGTCACAACTGGACTTGCTACCCTGTAAATGTAAAAATGCACTATTAACTGCAGTACGTATATCAGTTTGCAACAAACAGTATTTTCTCACCTGATTTTCCCCTCTAACTTGTCCTATCGATAATCAACTATGTATACTCAACATAATATCGATCTGATAAATATGGCTCGTTCATTCTACATCACGTGATTAACTCATTTCACATCTGTAACACGAGATAGCGTTCACTGTGATTGTATATAGTATATACTCACACAGCAAAAAAGCCCGTGACGATAGTCTTACTTTACAACAGTGACATCTATTCACATAATGAACGTTTAATTTAACTGTGGAAAAATTAAACATTGAAAAAACCCTCTAAATAATTTCTTCAAATAAATACTAAATATTGTATTTATTAAGAATTCGGCTCCGTAACTGAAGCTTTTTTTTACTTTGCTAGATTTATCAATACGCTGTGGAATGTTTACAAAAGTATCGCTCACAATCTGCAATAGAATTGTGTTTTTCTTATAGCAAAGCCACATGTTTTAAAATGAACCCTGTTTTATTATAAATGTAATTTCTAGATAAAATAAACAGTGGGCACAGACCTTTTTTTAGATAATGGAAAAATGCACTTCTTGTGATTGGGGCCATTAACCTATAACGTTAGATAAAACGTACCATACATATAGAGTAAAATGGCCCACATCTTTCTCATAACAACTGCAATTAATTAAAATAAATGCTCTATTTAAATGCTCACAGCAGGAATTGGTAAAGCAATGAGGAAGTTGCACATTATCTGGGACAACTGCGCAAATGAATACTAGGGTGGAGCAATGAGTCTCAAATCATATTTATGTCTTTGTATAAAATTAATAAAAACCCTATAACCAGAGCGCTTTCGAAAGGCGGACCTTTCTTCTTCAGG
>NW_013666464.1:382899-396360 GCF_000517525.1 Limulus polyphemus
GGAGTTTAGTGACGTCATGAAGGTCATCTGGTTTTCCAGGAAATGTTTAGTCGATCAAAGAAATAATTCATTTCGAACTCCTCAATCCACAGCGAACTGTAAATTCAGAAATCTATATTCAGCAACTGGAATGTTTAAATCAAGCCCTTCATCAGAAACGCCCTTCACTCGTCAATCGCAAAAGTGTTCTTTTTCTCTACGACAATGCACGTCGAAACGGGGCACGTTTAACGTAACACAAGATTATGGAGTTGGGTTCGGAAGTCCCCCCCCCCACCATATTCTCCAGATATGGCACCATCAGATTACCATCTTTTTCGTTCGCTGCAACACCATCTTAATGGGAAAGCGTATGCAAAAGTGGAAGGTGTTAAAGAGGACATCGGAATTTTTTGTTTTGTTTCAAAGCCAAGTGATTTCTTTAACCAGAGCATCAACAACCTGATTGTAAGATGCAAAAGATAAAAATGAAAACTATTTCATTTAATAAATGTTTTGTTTTGATATATATAAGTTGATCGGGTTTTTTCATCTAAAAAAGCGACATTAATTTCTTAATGATCTAATATTTCACGAGGTAATTGCTTGATTAACAGTCACCTGGAAAATATTCTTTGTTCTGTAATTGGTGTCAGTCGCCGGTAAAAGATTATTTGTTCTGTAATTCGGGTCAGTCGTCGGCAAAAGCCTATTTGTTTTGTATTTCGTACAACACGGCATTCTGTTTTAAAGTATTAAAATAAATGTCAAATGAATGGAACGGGATATTTATTTCTTAAAATAAATACTATTTTAGTATTGTGAGAAGGTTTCCAGTTATGAAATATATTTTATAACTGCTTCTTTCATCAAGAGAATTAAAATTACTTTCAGACTCGACTTGTTCAACTGTATTTTCTTCTAATATGTTATTAATTGTTTACATATTTGAGGTATTGAAATATTAAATTGACAAAAAGATAACAGCATCTGTGTTGAAATTACATGTGTGTTTTTAAGGGGGAGGAGAGTTTCTGAATTTCAAATGTGGAAGAGACCTGAACAGAAAATAATATTTTATATGCATAAGATGTTAAATTATAGAATATGTCCAAGGTTGTGGTAATCTTGTACTTAAAATAAGTATGTTTTATTGATATTGTAGAGTTACACTGCTGTTTCCTGTATTACCGGGATGGTTGTGTTGGCATTCGCTATTTTGAATATTATTAAGGAATTCTACCAAATGTATCAGCAGGTAAGAATATTGGTCACTTCAAGTTTTTGCGTCCGTAAAGATTTATTAATCCAACTTATAAAAGAATAGGTTCTTAATAAAATACAAACACCAATGATAGTTTTACGAGAATTTTATATTATGAACCCTAACCTCAAAGAATCATTTTCTAATTTTAGTATATATATACACATACACAAGTCTAATTATGTGAAAACGAAATTTTCTTTTATTTTTACAAAATAACGTTAAAGAAGAGGTGTTTGTTAAATTTGTCAGTATTGTACGATATTCAACTTTTGACATGTTTTCCTACATTGAAATGAAACCTATATTTTGTGACGTTTCGGCACACGTCTTTCGTCAGACAGTATATACCGTGTTTCAGAATATTCGGGCTAGAACAGGGTCGTTCAAGGGTTAGAATAGTTGGGTAACGTTCCGTTGTTTTCGTGATTAATTAATAGTAACATAAAATAACTTGTTAGAAGAGAGACCGTCGAAAAAAACGAGTTCATTCCCTTAAACGCGAAGTTTCAGTCTAAGAGAAGTAGGATTCGCAAAAACATTAATTTTAGACGAGATGGCCAGGTGGTTAGGGCGCTCGACTAATATTTATTTATGAGTAAACATTTATAACGCACACGAGACCAGAAATAGTATTGTCAAACCTCTGCGTGTAATCAAATCAAGAATTGTTTTCTTGCTCGAATGAATGGAAAAACTCCCAAACAATAAATAGGGCAGAATAGGCACGAATTAAAAAAAACATTTAATTACACAATCGTAATTTATTTTATTTGTCATCACAATTAACCCATGTATAATACTCGTTTACATCAATCATTCATTAAGAGTTGAGATCTTGTGCATTTCTGATAATTAGTACTACTCCCTACTTGGTTTTAAACTTTATTTTTTAAAATTTACTGTTGGAAAAGTTTAAAGGTATAGATAGCTCCACTATAAAGTTTGATAGCGCAATGAAACACTTCTTTTAAAACTAAAGTTTCTAATTAATAATGAAGTAAAATATTATATTTATCCGTTGGATACGCAACCTCATAAGACGATCAGATAATTCGCAGTGATTTTCTTGCAATTAAACATATACTTCAATGAGTATGTACTATGGCAGAAAATATATGATAAAAATGAAAAATTGGTGATATTAAGACATATTTTCATAAAATTTATCTTACAGAATGAGAACACTCCCCTCATTTTTTTTGTACCATAGTAACACTTTTCTCTGCTACTATTAATGTCTACAAACTTTATTCTGGTTTCGTTTGGGCAAACTGTGTAGTTTTGGTAGCATTGGCAGTCAAGGTAGAAACGTCTTGTGTTTTAAGAAAACATGTTTGAGTGCTTTGATCCTTGATTGAAGCTGAGCTCCAGGAATGGATCGACTAATGGACGGGTGAGGGGGTTAGTGTAGGAAGGTGGCATGGCGGTTGTTTTTTGGAGCATCTGTTCGGTGGTGGGTGAAGTAGGGGACGGGGAGTGGTTCTGTGTGGTTTCTCGGCTCTATAGTGGAAACATTAGAATGAAAGGCGTGAGTGAATAGATGGTTGGCAACTGGTTGTGATGTTGTGACTACTTTGACGAATTGAGACATTTTCCCGGTTTTATGAGATCGTATTCGATGAACTGCATATAGTGTCATAATGTTAGGGGTTCCTTAACCCCCACAGTGGCTAAACAAGAAAGATGGCCACTTCATAATTATAGGTTTTCTTGTAGTTTCCAAATCCGGCTGAGCTCAGAAAAGCAGCTGCTCCTTCCAATAACTTATTGATGACTTGAGAGTGATGTAATCCCCTAATCACTTAGGGACTAACTAAAAGCCGGCCGCTTTCTTACATCTCTCAATTTCAACCGATGTTCCTTACACCTAACTTCATAACACATTTCTAATTTTTCCAGAAATTTTTCAAAAATGTTGATAATATTCAAGTTTCTGTGTAATCCACGGTTCTAAAATTCAGGCGTATCATCACATTCTTCTTTAAGTTGTTTCACCCTTCACCGTTATTTACGGAAGACTAATAACTTCACTGTCTTTAGATATATCACATTACAGTCCACAGTCTTTTTTTTCGCTTATATATATATACGTAATTTAGCAAATTGTTACTCTTCCATTCATTTTTATAGCCAGATATTCACACATAAGATAAATTTTGATCCTAGCTGAAAGAATCTTAAGTCCCGTATCTATCTGTAATAAATATGTTTTAATCAAACCAAAGTCACAGGTTGATCTTAATAACTCAAGCGCGAAAAGTCGTCTGCATTTCGATGACAACTTGCTGGTCCATAAAGAACTACAGTAACAGAACACAGCACAGCGGTTTTACATTTACATTCTTCATTCTGTGCGACCAGAAAGGGTTATGGTCCATTTCTACGATAGGTGATTTAACTTAAAAGAAAGGGTTTTAATTTGTTAAGCCCTCTTACGATTGTCAAGCACTGTTTTTCAAGTTTCTCATATGTTAGTAATTTTCAGCTTTCACATGCCACTGGATATTCTATGTGAACCTAATCTATTTGACTCAGCACTACTCCTATCGTTGCATGGGGGGGGGGGCACCAGTTTGCATAATGGTGGCTAACGTACCCTTATAGGTGTATAAAAAAAATCAATTTCCTGAAAGTTCTTTCACAGTGTTTCTTCCCACACAACACATTTCGGTCCTGATTTATAGGTAAACGCTGTGAGTTAGGCTGCTATTTCCTCAAACCCGGGAATAATCTTCCTGTAATACTTTGCTATCTCAAGTAAAGATTTATCTCCTTTCTTTGTTGTCGTAGGTATCTCCCAATTACTAATAGCTTTTACCTTTACACCATGTAACCTCAATACTCTATGGTTTTTCTGTTAAGCCTGCTTTACTCAAACTGACTAGTACTTTCTTCAACACTCTTAGGTGCTTATCCCAATTATTTGCGTGTATGTCAATGTCATCCAAGTAAACTGTGACTGACTCCCTCAAGTCCTGTAAGAGGTTATCTATTAACCTCTTAAATGTTGATGGAGCATTCTTTGCTCCAATGTGCATTACATTACACTCATAAACCATAAGGTTTACTCTGTATTCCCTTCCTCTCAGTCGACTTGAAAAAACAACAACAAATCTTTCGCTAAATCAACATAGTCATACTCTATCAGTCTTAAGTACTAACTTTACAGCCGATGCATAAGTGCTAGAATATTCCCTAATTTTGTATCCTTTTAACAATATTTTTATCTTACCTTTAAGAGTTTCACTCAAATGGTATGGCACTCTCCTTTTGGTTTTATAATCGTAACAACTGAAGTTACTTTTATCGTGTGCTTAACTAACCAAGTCTACCTGGGTCTATCAACAAATACATTGTCATAATCTCTCACAATCTCATACACTTCCTCCGTTTCCTTAGGTGTTAATCCTTCAAGATATTTAACATTCCCTGTCTGCTCATAAGGATCTAAGATAGTTTTCTGATAACTCTTGTGATTACTAGCCTCTAAACAAATCATACAAGTTTCAGGCGCGATTTTAGTGACTTAATTATAATTACATGTATGTTCGTTTAACTACTTGCTCTCCATCTACCTCATGTATCACTTTACCAACATGCTTAATTATAGGCAGAGTACCAATCCACCTTGACGCAAAGCTATTTTCGGATACTGGATCCAGTATTGCAAACAAATGATTCACTTTCAGTTTCCGTTCTTTAGCATTCTTATCATAGCGATTTTTTTGTTTATCATTGTATTTTCTGTGTAGCTTTAGCCACTAATTTCTGCAGCTTTGTTAACCTTTGTTTCGAGTTCTTCACATAATCTAACACAATTCGTGACTCAACTTCGTCTCTGGACCAACATATTTTTGATAAGCCTAATGAACCCTTAACATCTTTACCATGTAATAACTCAAAAAGTGAAGACTTCTCGATACACAGATAAGTCGAAAGCCAGTATCATGTCTCAGTCAATATGATTCTACTGCACCATTAATCGTCGCATAGCCTTAATTGTACCATTTGTACTCTCACGCATCCACTTGTTTGGAGTCGATAAAGGCTAATGTGTTGCATTTGTAGCCGTCTATAACTCTTCTATTATTTTTAATTGAAAATGGCTACTAAATGTGATAAGAATTTTTAAGGAAACCTAATCCACGAGACGCTCACTGTCAGCTCTCCTGCTATTTTCTTTGCTTCCACAGAATCTAGTGCTACTGCTTCTACATATCTACTGGTAGAATCAACCATGGTAATAATATATTTATTACCTTGCTTGTTTACTGAGAGTGGTCTGATAATATCGACACCAACGGAACTACAGACTTCACTAATAATTAGTAAATTAACATTTGGACTTTTTATTTTCATGCCCTTCTTACTGTAAAGCCCACATGCTGGGCAGCTCTTTACGCAAGTCTCTATACCTCTAAACATGACCAGCCAGTAATAGAATCAATCTTTTGTTGTAGCTACGCTTAAATTTTCAGCCAACATTGCATCATGCTATAACTGTCTGTATACATTCCTTTATGAGTTTCACCTGATCCCTACTATCTATTGCATCATTCCCATTACATTTACGCCTCAACTCTCCTTACGCCAGCTGAATTGTATATAAATTTGATAATTTGATTTTTGAAATTGTATATAGATTTTAACTTATGCAAAATATTGTACTCCTGACATTAGTAAAACAACTGTTATTGTAATTGAAACTGGGAACAGTCTCATTTTTAAATATATATTGTGTACTGCTAAACGTTGGTTTTAATTCTTTAATATATCTGTGTGAAAACCTACAACAGAATAACCTATTTACGAGGCTGAATAGCGAATATTAATTCCATTTGTTGAAATTTTTGTTTGTTTGTGGAACATTAAAATATTCCTTTGTAAAATTAAATATATTTTTTTAAGTTGTGCATATTCATTCTTATTTTGACTTTTCTAATATTTAGCGAGTCCGCTACTTCACAGAACCACAAAATCTACTCGAGTGGAGTCTTTACATCACAGCAGGACTAATGTCTGATGACTGTACATTTCGTCTGATTCAACATCCAGCGTCACGAAATATTGTAGCAGCTCTTGCCGTATTTCTAGCTTGGTTCAACTATCTTCTCTTTCTTCAAAGGTTAGAACTTCTGACAACATGAAATATTCACAGAGGAGAACTTATTTCTTCGACATAACATCTTTAGCTGTGGCTTTTATTTTCAAAGTACATAGGGTTATTTTATGAGCGGGTTCTTATATTATTAACACTAAAACGGAACCAAAAATAATACTCAGTTCTAGCATTTCTAGATTTTTACTTCCTGACAATTTTTTCTTATCAGTTTGATATTTGTAATTCCCTGACTGAGGCCTAAGACTAAACTGTGCGCGAGAAATATAGTTTGGATTTCGTTAAGCTATGTGCAGGTTAATGTTGTAGACTAATAACTTATGGTCACAGTTTGTTGTTTTTTTACAGTGAGCATATGGTAAATCACCGTAAATGTTAGCGATGTTTCTGTTAAGTTCCTTAAATGCATGACTTGAAAGTAATTCAGCTTACTTTTTGTTTTTGGTGTCTGCTTTGATCTATGGTTACATCTGTTGAATTAATGAACTTTCTCAGTTCTACATATTTCAAAATTGAAAAATCTCTTAAAATCTGAGCCTTTCTCGCTGAAATGTAACTTACTTGTGATACGCAAATATAACATATTTGTGATATGCAATTTTATTATAAACACATAGTGCAATTCCGCAGATCTTAAGCTTTAAAATTATGTTTCAAGTAGGTTTATCTAACACGTGTTTGAAATCGTATTAAACTTCCTAATTGACTAAGAAACTTAAAAACATTAACGCAGTGCAGGAATACTGAAAGACCAAACGTGGTTAATTTCTAAAGGTAAACGCAAATTTTCCGTGTTGAATTACTTTTGGAATACTCTGAAATACTAAGTTAAGTTCATTTGTTGGGTTCATTAACTTATTTCTGTCGGTTTCTTAGGTTTAATCGAGTTGGAATTTATATCGTCATGTTCTTGGAAATTCTCTCTACATTGTTGAAAGTTACGTTAGTATTTTCGGTGCTCATTATTGCCTTTGGCTTGAGCTTCTACATTCTGTTGGCCAAAACTGAGGTAAGGAATTATTTTGACATATATTACGATTACAAATTTAGCGACATTCCCCTTAGGCCTACTTCAAACTCGTTAATTAACGAAGTGTCACGTTCCTATGTGACATCTTTAGAAAAGTCTTTCATATATGTATTTTTTACGAGAATAACGTAATACTTATTTTACCAAAATTCTAAAATGTATTTTAATTAACTGATCTGAATATTAATAAACATAACTGATGCATAATTATAATACTAAGGGATACTTCTGACTAACAATACTTCAAGGTAGTTTTAGTATCAGAGATTTTTATGTAAACATGTTTTAGTATATTGCTATTAAAAATAACGATGATTTGAAAAATTACTTTTGTGATTAATATCACACAATATTTTATTTAGGGTTCAGACGAAAAAGGTTTCTTCAATCCCAGCTTATCATTAGCAAGAGTTGGAACGATGATGTTGGGTGAAGTTGATTTTATTGGCACTTTTCTTCTTCCACTTCGCCATTTGAAGGTCCCAGTGTGGAATCAAATGGCGGTTGCTATACTTTTTCTGATGGGGTTCACGATTCTTATGCCTATTCTGCTAATGAACCTGCTGGTAAGATACTTTGCACAGTGCATTCTATCAAAACGCTGTAAGTCTATAACATTCCGAGATAATTTCTACTTAATAGTATTTTACACAGATATTTGTGGTTATTGCATATATATATATGTCACTTAGGAATACACGTCAGTTTCACTTAAATTTAATACGAGAGTTATGATATATGTAGTTAAAAAGCGCGAGTGTTAAGTTTAGTATTTTTAGAAGTGATGGTTATGGCAAGTTTGCTTACATAACTGTTTACAAATCATTTGTTGTGTAGTTCAATTGTTGTGAAATGGCGTCATGTTACTCGAAGCTTCTGAATCTTTCTCGTTGCTTTAAGTGAGCATTGTTACATCATAATGTCTAGTAGTGTATAGAAAGTTCTGGGCCTCAGTCGGGCAATACATATATATAGACAACTAAATTAGTTAATAAAGTAAGGTAAAGTCGAGGTAAATGTAAAAAAAAAAGTGAATTTAGACTTCGTGATTGTCAGTTTAGACATAATGGGCGCTTTCTAAAGAGAGTTTCACAGCTGGTGTTGTAACAACAGAGTAGAGGAGAATAACTTGCCTTGTTAAAGGGTGTTCTAAAGTAATTGAACCCATCTGTGTGGACGTTGACGAAAAATATAATTATTTATAGCTCTCGATACAAGTATGATTTGTTCAATCCACCCACAACTCAAGCAACTAGAGAATTATGGGTATCCATGCTATTTCCCAGGAATTTTGATCAAACTCTTGAAATGGGAGCAGGAAAACATTCGTGCTCATACACTAGATAACATATGAAAAAGGAAGTGGGCGAGCTTTAGACATGACAACCTTACTTCAAATCCTTTTTTAATAGAAACTACGCTATAGCACTGTTGTCAAGATGCACAGTCGTCTGATAGAGCATGAATGGACGTGGTGATATATATTGTAACGACGTTGTGATGCTCCAAAATCGTTTTAATATATCGTAGTCAGGCTGTGTGTTGATTAATTAATGAATCTCAAACACGTGCTTATTCTATCATTGCATTAATTAGTTTTCGCTTTAAGCTTTTAATAAACAATTTATTTGCCAATAAATGAAGTTTATTAATAAAATGAAAAAAGAAAAAAAGTATGACTAATAATTTTAAATAAGAAACCTTAACTTGTATATTTGTTTACGTTTTTTTTATAATGGAAATTGTTTCGATACTAAATTTTATTTAACTGTTTGAATTACATGAGAATGTAAATTTTCAATGTTCATACAAATTAATTACTTGGTTTCTGTATATATCATTTTAAAGATCCACGATTCTAGTACTTCGCTTTCGAAGTATTTTTCACCAACAGTAAGTAAGTAAAGAGGACACCCATGAGACTTCAAAAACGATATTCTATTTGTAAAAGCGTTTTGTTTCACATCTTGTTCGGAAGTGTTCTACAGATATCTCAAGCTTGACTCACAAAACGTTCCTGAAGTAGCTATAAAACAAAAGGAAATTCGCTATTGAATGGATGTTTCATACATTTTATGTCATCATTTCGCTTGTTATATTATACTTTTGCTTCAGTAAAAAACGTATGAGAAGTAATGAAGAATGTCGTTTTTCAGATTTTATTAGTTGTATAGTAAAGTTGAACCTTCCTTTTTTGTGTAATCTTATATTATTGGTTTAATCTTACACAGATAGGTTTGGCAGTTGGTGATATTGAGACTGTCCGTCGAAATGCTCAACTCAAACGCCTTACAAAGCAGGTAACTTTGTCTTATTGCAAATCACATTAAATATTGCTTTACATGTTAAATTTTCACGATCGGATGAGCAACATAAGCAGTTATGCATATCCATTGCTCAAACATTAAAAATCGCCTGTGTTGATTATTGGTTTGATCTTTTCGAAATATAAAAACGCTCATACATGTGAAAGATATCATACAAACGATAAGATAATAAAATATTTTATTATCTGAGCACATTATTTAATTTTTTGTTACACTTAATGTGGAACTGAACTCTAAATTCAGCTCAAAATTTTAATATAATGTTTGTTAGTTGGTGGAGAATGTGAGTTATGAAGAAACACTAAGTTCTAACATTCTGATTACATAATAACAAATGTCAGTATTTAAGGCAAAACGCATCTATTTGCCGTCTGTCGAAAAATAATTTCCCTTCCCAACACATAGAATGACACAGCTCTATGATGTGCAATTTCTAGAGCTCTACGTTTCGTTACTCAGGTAGAACTACACACAAGGTTGGAAAAGAAGTTACCGAAGTCTTTCCTAAGTCGTGTTGAGAAGTTGGAAGTTTGTGAATATCCAAACCGAAAAGTCGGTTCATTATACCTTGTAAGTTTATTTGTTTGTTTTGTTATCAAGTGCAAAGTTACACAACATGCTATCTGCGCTGTGCCTACCGAAAGGACTGAACCTCGATTTTTAGCTACCTTGTAAGTAAATTGTGTTTTTCTTTTATCATTCTGTTAATTTTCTATTTGATTTAATGTTTTGGTTTTCATTGGAATTATAATTGTTACATTGTTAGTGTTATTATATAGGTGCTCAACCATTTGCAAGCATTTTGGATAACTAGGTACAACTTGTTAACATTTTTATTTCCATTTCTATGAGTCAGGCGTAGTCTAGTTTAAGTGTATCGTATTCAAGGGTCCAGGTTTTGAGATATTATAAACAATCTCCTGATGTGGTCACAGTAAAAGGTGACAGTCAATACCATTATTCGGTTCAAAGCCAGACAACGCCATTTCAGCGACAGAGCTGCTGCTTACATGTCTTCCCTATAATCTATATTACTGACATATAGCAATTCCTGAAGCTTAAAAAATTCATATCTGGCGATTTAGTCCACGTGCATATAAAGTGTCGTCCATGGTTCAAAATTTTAATTTCATTGCCATTTTATATTCAGTAAATGCATAAACTGTTGGGTTGTATTCGAACAAATAACTTCGGTTTATGAATAATAGTAATAAGATTGCGTGATAAAACATGTTCAGATCAGTAATATTTAATTTAATTGCTTTTTGTTGTCATTTTAATTAACAATCAATTCCATTATTAAGCAACTTGAAGTACAGAAGGATCTTCACGCAGTATTTAATAATGTTACCAAGTAATGTGAATAAGGAAGTATTTCTCCATAATAATCGTTTCGGTTGCCGAACAACTTGAAGTAGGGAATATCTTCAAGTAATATTTAGTAATGTTACCAAGTAATGTGAATAAGGAAGTATTTCTCCATAATAATCGTTTCGGTTGCCGAACAACTTGAAGTAGGGAATATCTTCACGTAATATTTAGTAATGTTACCAAGTATCTTTCCGAACCATTTGAAGTATCCTAGCTTATACGGTAATAGTTCGGTTACTGAGCAACTAGAAACATTACAATATACTACAATTACGGAATAAAATATATTGAAAAGCACTATGATGGTGGCCGTTTATTAACTTTTATACCATGACAAACAGTGAATTTTCCAAAACCAATTGTTTTGTATTTGAGACTGTTGCATTAACTGTAAGTTGAAAATATACTCATAGATGTATACTAAGAGGATTTATTGTCGTTTCTAACACAGAAATTCACTTATACCTTTTTGGAGCTGTGCATCGTGAAGTATAAAAATATGATAAGTTAACTTTAATAGCAAGTAGATGAAATGTCTTTCTCTTTCAGATTAAATGTAGTGATGAGATAAAATCTGTAAGTCAAATTAAACTTAAGACTGTTTAGTTAGAAAGACATATTTCGCACAAAACAAAGTATCACAGTATTCGAGTGCAGTCGAAATAATTATGAAACCGTCAATTTGAATATCTGTTGCTCAGAGTTGATCAATTTCGGAAAATCTTTGTATGTCATGGACATGCACAAACACATATACAAAAGTTGATAAGTTCGGTGACGTTTTGTTATAATAATAATTTTTGTAAGATTCTTGTTTTAAGGTTAAAAGTAAGTTTGGTGTTGTTTTATAACAGTAGTTATTATTGTAAAATTCTAGTGTTAAAATTGATTTTAAGTTTATTTCTCCTTATTCGTAATACTTGTTGTATAAATTCTCGTATTAAGGTAGTGGTTATTAAGTACATTTTTGTAGTTGTTGTAAAATTCTCTGTGGTACAGTTATTATACTAGTTGTTGTTTTGTAACTTTGATGTTTTCTAGCACTAGTTCTTGCTGTAGGATTATCATGTTCAGATAGTGATTATTAGGTGCGTTTATGTGGTAATAGGTTTTGTTAAAGGGTCTTTATGTGAAGGTTAACTGTACAGTTGTTCCAATTGTGTAATAATAATTCTCGTGTTACGATTAAGTGTTAGTTTGCTATTTTGTAGTAGTAGATCTTGTGTTAGGATTCTTGGGTAAGGGTAATAAGTTTGGTATAAGTTTTTAGTAATATTCATTACTGCAAGATTCTCATGTTAAGGTTAATGATATTTTAGTGATATTTTGTACTCTTAATTCTTGTAGGACTTTTTGTTAAGCTTAACATTACATTTGAATTTACTTTGAATAGTAACTATTGTTGTTGAAATTCTCGTTTAACATTGATAATAAGTTTAATGCTCATTTATATTAATAAATCTTGCTGTAGGATTTTCGCGTTGAAGTTAAGTTTTGTGCTGTTTTGTTGTATTCTTAGTTTAAGGATAATGATTAGGTTGGAGCTGTTTTGTAGAAGTAATTGTTGTTTTATAATCCTATGTTAAAGTTAATGGTAAATTTGTTGCTATTTTAAAGTAGTAGTACTTATTGTTGTAAGAGTCTTGTGATAAGGTAGTGGTTAATAGGGACGTTTTTATAATAGTAATACTTATTGTAGGACTCGCTTTATGATGCTAGGACCACACGTATGTTCAAGAAATCAATTTAACACAAAGATACCAAACTCTATAACCAGAGCACTTTCTAAAAGTGGACCATTCTTCTTCAGGGTCCAATAGATTAACATTGAAGAAGAAAGGTCCAACTTTCGAAAGCGCTAGGATTATCGTATCTTGGTGTATGATTCTCTTGTATGTTTGGCGCTTGTTTTCTAGTAGTAGATGTTGTTATTGTATTATGTTTAACACTGTTTTATATTAGTGGTTGCTGTTATTGTATTATGTTTAACACTGTTTTATATTAGCGGTTGCTGTTATTGTATTATGTTTAACACAGTTTTCTAGTAGTAGTTGTTATTATTGTATTATGTTTAACACTGTTTTTTAGTTGTAGTTGTTGTTATTGTATTATGTTTAACACTGTTTTTTAGTAGTTGTTGTAATTGTATTATGTTTAACACTGTTTTTTAGTAGTTGTTGAAATTGTATTATGTTTGACACTGTTTTCTAGTAGTAGCTGCTGTTACTATATTATGTTTCACGCTGTTTTCTAGTGATAGTTGCTGTTGTTATTGTATTATGTTTGACACTTTTCTAGTAGTAGTTGTTGTTATTGTATTATGTTTGACACTTTTCTAGTAGTAGTTGTTGTTATTGTATTATGTTTG
>NW_013666464.1:396973-398831 GCF_000517525.1 Limulus polyphemus
GTAGTTGCTGTTACTATATTATGTTTCACGCTGTTTTCTAGTGATAGTTGCTGTTGTTATTGTATTATGTTTGACACTGTTTTCTAGTAGTAGTTGCTGTTACTATATTATGTTTCACGCTGTTTTCTAGTGATAGTTGCTGTTGTTATTGTATTATGTTTGACACTGTGTTTTAGTAGTAGTTGTTGTTATTGTGTTATGTTTGACACTGTTTTCTAGTAGTAGTTGCTGTTACTATATTATGTTTGACGCTGATTTCTAGTGATAGTTGGTGTTGTTGTTGTATTATGTTTGACACTGTTTTCTAGTAGTACTTGTTGTTATTGTATTATGTTTCACACTGTTTTATAGAGGTAGTTGCTGTTTTTGTATTATGTTTGACACTGTTTTTCAGTAGTAGTTGCTGTTATTGTATTATGTTCAACACTGTTTTTCAGTAGTAGTTGTTGTTATTGTATTATGTTTGACGATGTTTTTAAGTGGTAGTTGCTGTTGTTGTATTATGTTTGACACTGTTTTATAGTAGTAGTTGCTGTTACTGTATTATGTTTGTCGCTGTTTTCTAGTGGTAGTTGCTGTTGTTGTATAATGTTTGACACTTTTCTAGTAATAGTAGTTTTTATTGTATTATGCTTGACACTGTTTTCTAGTAGTAGTTGCTGTTACTATATTATGTTTCAGGCTCTTTACTAGTGATAGTTGTTGTTGTTGTGGTATTATGGTTGACACTGTTTTCTAGTAGTAGTTGTTGTTATTGTATTATGTTTCACACTGTTTTCTAGTGGTAGTTGCTGTTTTTGTATTATGTTTTACAATGTTTTGTAATAGTAGTTGTTGCAATTATATTATGTTTAACATTGTTTTCCAGTAGTAGTTGCTGTAACTATATTATGTTTGAGGCTGTTTTCTAGTGATAGTTGTTGTTGTTGTTGTATTATGTTTGACACTGTTTTTTAGTAGTAGTTGTTGTTATTGTATTTAGTTTGACAATTTTTTAGTAGTAGTTGCTGTTACTGTATTATGTTTGACGCTGTTTTCTAGTGGTAGGTGCTGTTGTTGTATTATGTTTGACACTGTTTTCTAGTAGTAGTTGTTGTTATTGTACTATGTTTTACACTGTTTTCTAATAGTAGTTGTTGTTATTGTATTATGTTTGACACTGTTTTTTAGAAGTAGTTGTTGTTATTGTGTTATTTTGACACTGTTTTCTAGTATTAGTTGCTTTTACTATATTATGTTTGACCCTGTTTTATAGTGATAATTGGTGTTGTTGTTGTATTATGTTTGACACTATTTTCTAGTAGTACTTGTTGTTATTGTATTATGTTTCACACTGTTTTCTAGTGGTAGTTGCTGTTTTTGTATTATGTTTGACACTGTTTTTCAGTAGTAGTTGTTGTTATTGTATTATGTTTGACACTGTTTTATAGTAGTAGTTGCTGTTACTTTATTATGTTTGACACTGTTTTCTAGTGGTAGTTGCTGTTGTTGTTGTATTATGTTTGACACTGTTTCCTAATAGTACTTGTTGTTATTGTATTATGTTTGACATTTTTCTAGTGGTAGTTGCTGTTCTTGAATTATGTTTGACATTGTTTTTCAGTAGTAGTTGTGGTTTTTGTATTATGTTTGACAGTGTTTTCTAGTAGTAGTTGCTGTTACTTTATTAAATTGACGCTGTTTTCTAGTGGTAGTTGCTGTTGTTGTATTATGTTTGACACTTTTCGAGTAGTAGTTGTTGTTATTGTATTATGTTTGACACTGTTTTCTAGTAGTAGTTGCTGTTACTGTATTATGTTTGACACTGTTTTCTAGTAGTAGTAGTTGTTATTGTATTATGTTTGACACTGTTTTCTAG
>NW_013666464.1:399095-399725 GCF_000517525.1 Limulus polyphemus
ATGTTTGACATTGTTTTTCAGTAGTAGTTGTGGTTTTTGTATTATGTTTGACAGTGTTTTCTAGTAGTAGTTGCTGTTACTTTATTAAATTGACGCTGTTTTCTAGTGGTAGTTGCTGTTGTTGTATTATGTTTGACACTTTTCTAGCAGTAGTTGTTGTTGTTGTATTATGTTTGACACTTTTCTAGTAGTTGTTGTTATTGTATTATGTTTGACACTGTTTTCTAGTAGTAGTTGCTGTTACTGTATTATGTTTGACGCTGTTTTCTAGTATTAGTTGTTGTTATTGTATTATGTTTGACACTGTTTTCTAATGGTAATTGCTGTTGTTGTATTGTATTTGACACTGTTTTTCAGTAGTAGTTGTTGTTATTGTATTATGTTTGACACTGTTTTATACTAGTAGTTGCTGTTACTGTATTATGTTTGACGCTGTATTCTAGTAGTAGTTGCTGTTGTTGTATTATGTTTTACACTATTTTCTAATAGTAGTTGTTGTTATTTTATTATGTTTGACACTTTTCTAGACGTAGTTGCTGTTCTTGTATTATGTTTGAAACTGTTTTTTAGTAGTAGTTGTTGTTATTGTATTATGTTTAACAATGTTTTCTAGAAGTAGTTGTTGTTATT
>NW_013666464.1:400699-402493 GCF_000517525.1 Limulus polyphemus
ACACTGTTTTTCAGTAGTAGTTGTTGTTATTGTATTATGTTTGACGATGTTTTTTAGTGTTAGTTGTTGTTACTGTATTATGTTTGACGCTGTATTCTAGTGGTAGTTGCTGTTGTTGTATTATGTTTGACACTGTTTTATAGTAGTAGTTGCGGTTACTGTATTATATTTGTCACTGTTTTCTAAAGGTAGTTGCTGTTGTTGTATTATGTTTTACACTGTTTTGTAATAGTAGTTTTTGCAATTATATTATGTTTAACACGGTTTTCTAGTTGTAGTTGCTGTTACTATATTATGTTTGACGCTGTTTTCTAGTGATAGTTGCTGTTGTTGTTGTATTATGTTTGACACTGTTTTCTTGTAGAAGTTGTTGTTATTGGATTATGTTTGACACTGTTTTCTAGTAGTAGGGTAGTTGCTGTTCTTGTATTGTGTTTGACACTGTTTTTCAGTAGTAGATGTTGTTATTGTATTATGTTTGACACTGTTTTTGAGTAGTAGTTGTTGTTATTGTATTATGTTTGACACTTTTCTAGTGGTAATTGCTGTTGTTGTATTATGTTTGACACTGTTTTGTAATAGTAGTTGATGTTATTGTGTTATGTTTGATAATGTTTTTTAGTAGTAGTTGTTGTTATTGTGTTATTTTGACGCTGTTTTCTAGTGGTAGTTGCTGTTGTTGTATTATATTTGACACTGTTTTCTAGGAGTAGTTCTAATTTTTATATTATGTTTTACACTGTTTCCTAATAGTAGTTGTTGTTATTGTATTATGTTTGACACTTTTCTAGTGGTAGTTGCTGTTCTTGTATTATGTTTGATACTGTTTTTCAGTAGCAGTTGTGGTTTTTGTATTATGCTTGACAGTGTTTCCTAGTAGTAGTTTCTGTTACTATATTATGTTGATGCTGTTTTCTAGTGGTAGTTGCTGTTGTTGTATTATGTTTGACACTGTTTTCTAGTAGTAGTTGTTGTTATTGTATTATGTTTTACACTGTTTTCTAGTGATAGTTGGAGTTGTTGTTGTATTATGGTTGACACTGTTTTCTAGTAGTAGTTGTTGTTATTGTATTATGTTTCACACTGGTTTCTAGTACTAGTTGTTGTTATTGTATTATGTTTGACACTGTTTTCTAGTAGTAGTTGTTATTGTATTATGTTTGACACTGTTTTCTAGTAGTAGTTGTTGTTATTGTATTAGGTTTGACGTTGTATTCTAGTGGCAGTTGCTGTTGTTGTATTATGTTTTACACTGTTTTTCAGAAGTAGTTGTTGTTATTGTATTATGTTTAACAATGTTTTCTAGAAGTAGTTGTTGTTATTGTATTATGTTTGACATTGTTTTCTAGTGGTAGTTGCTGTTGTTGTATTGTGTTTGACACTGTTTTTCAGTAGTAGTTGTTGTTACTGTAATATATTTGACGCTGTTTTTTAAGTGGAAGTTCCTGCTGTTGTATTATGTTTGACCCTGTTTTTTAGTAGTAGTTGCTGTTACTATATTATGTTTGACGCTGTTTTCAAGTGGTAGTTGCTGTTGTTGTATTCTGTTTGACACTGTTTTTCAGTAGTAGTTGTTGTTACTGTAATATATTTGACGCTGTTTTCTAGTGGAAGTTCCTGATGTTGTATTATGTTTCACACTGTTTTTTAGTAGTAGTTGCTGTTACTATATTATGTTTGACGCTGTTTTCAAGTGGTAGTTGCTGTTGTTGTATTCTGTTTGACGCTGTTTTTTAGTGGTAGTTGCTGTTGTTGTATTATGTTTGACACTGTTTTTCAGTAGTAGTTGTTGTT
>NW_013666464.1:402752-405956 GCF_000517525.1 Limulus polyphemus
GTTTTCTAGGAGTAGTTCTAATTTTTATATTATGTTTTACACTGTTTCCTAATAGTAGTTGTTGTTATTGTATTATGTTTGACACTTTTCTAGTGGTAGTTGCTGTTCTTGTATTATGTTTGATACTGTTTTTCAGTAGCAGTTGTGGTTTTTGTATTATGTTTGATACTGTTTTTCAGTAGCAGTTGTGGTTTTTGTATTATGTTTGACAGTGTTTCCTAGTAGTAGTTTCTGTTACTATATTATGTTGACGCTGTTTTCTAGTGGTAGTTGCTGTTGTTGTATTATGTTTGACACGAATCTAGCAGTAGTTGTTGTTATTGTATTATGGTTGACACTGTTTTCTAGTAGTAGTTGCTGTTACTGTATTATGTTTGACGCTTTTCTCTAGTACTAGTTGTTGTTATTGTATTATGTTTCACACTGTTTTCTAGTAGTAGTTTTGGTTTTTGTATTATGTTTGACAGTGTTTTCTAGTAGTAGTTGCTGTTACTTTATTATGTTTGACGCTGTTTTCTAGTGATAGTTGCTGTTGTTGTTGTATTATGTTTGAACCTGTTTTCTAGTAGTAATTGTTGTTAGTGTATTATGGTTGACACTGTTTTCTAATGGTATTTCTGTTGTTGTATTGTGTTTGACACTGTTTTTCAGTAGTAGTTGTTGTTATTGTATTATGTTTGACAATGTTTTCTAGAAGTAGTTGCTTTTACCGTATTATGTTTGACGCTTTTTTCTAGTGGTAGTTGCTGTTGTTGTATTCTGTTTGACACTGTTTTTCAGTAGTAGTTGTTGTTATTGTATTATGTTTGATACTGTTTCCTAGTAGTAGTTGCTGTTACTGTATTATGTTTGACACTTTTATAGTAGTAGTTGTTGATATTGTATTATGTTTGACACTGTTTTCTAGTGGTAGTTGCTGTGGTTGTATTATGTTTGACACTGTTTTTTAGTAGTAGTTGCTGTTACTATATTATGTTTGACGCTGTTTTCTAGAGATAGTTGCTGTTGTTGTTGTATTCTGTTTGACACTGTTTTCTAGTAGTAGTTGTTGTTATTGTATTATGTTTGACACTGTTTTCTAGTAGTAGTTCTTATTTTTGTATTATGTTTTACACTGTTTCCTAATAGTAGTTGTTGATATTGTATTATGTTTGACACTTTTCTAGTGGTAGTTGCTGTTCTTGTATTATGTTTGATACTGTTTTTCAGTAGTAGTTGTGGTTTTTGTATTATGTTGGCAGTGTTTTGTAGTAGTAGTTGCTGTTACTATATTATGTTGACGCAGTTTTCAAGTGGTAGTTGCTGTTGTTGTATTATGTTTGACACTTTTCTAGCAGTAGTTGTTTTATGTTAGACACTTTTCTAGTAGTAGTTGTTGTTGTATTATGTTTGACACTGTTTTCTAGTAGTAGTTGCTGTTACTGTATTATGTTTGACGCTGTTTTTTAGTACTAGTTGTTGTTATTGTATTATGTTTACTGTTTTCTAGTAGTAGTTGTTGTTATTGTATTATGTTTGACGCTGTTTTCTAGTACTAGTTGTTGTTATTGTATTATGTTTGACACTGTTTTCCAGTAGTAGTTGTTATTGTATTTTGTTTGACACTATTTTCTAGTAGTAGTTGCTGTTACTTTATTATGTTTGACGCTGTTTTCTAGTGATAGTTGCTGTTGTTGTTGTATTATGTTTGACACTGTTGTCTAGTAGTAGTTGTTGTTATTGTATTATGTTTGACACTGTTTTCTAATGGTATTGCTGTTGTTGTATTGTGTTTGACACTGTTTTTCAGTAATAGTGGTTGTTATTGTATTATGTTTGACACTGTTTTCAGTAGTAGTTGGTGTTACTGTATTATGTTTGACGCTGTATTCTATTGGTAGTTGCTGTTGTTGTGTTATGTTTCACACTGTTTTTCAGTAGTAGTTGTTGTTATTCTATTATGTTTGACAATTTTTTAGTAGTAGTTACTCTTACTGTATTATGTTTTACGCTGTTTTCTAGTGGTAGTTGCTCTTGTTGTATTATGTTTGACACTGTTTTTCAGTAGTAGTTGTTGTTATTGTATTATGTTTGATATTGTTTTCTAGAAGTAGTTGCTGTTACTGTGTTATGTTTGACACTGTTTTCTAGTGGTAGTTGCTGTTGTTGTATTATGTTTGACACTTTTCTAGCAGTAGCTGTTGTTTTTGTATTATGTTTGACACTTTTTATTAGTAGTTGTTGTTTATTGTATTATGTTTGACACTGTTTCCTAGTAGTAGTTGCTGTTACTGTATTATGTTTGACGCTGTTTTCTAGTACTAGTTGTTGTTATTGTATTATGTTTGACACTGTTTTCCAGTAGTAGTTGTTATTGTATTTTGTTCGACACTGTTTTCTAGTAGTAGTTGCTGTTACTTTATTATGATTGACGCTGTTTTCTAGTGATAGTTGCTGTTGTTGTTGTATTATGTTTGACACTGTTTTCTAGTAGTACTTGTTGTTATTGTATTATGTTTGACACTGTTTTCTAATGGTATTGCTGTTGTTGTATTGTGTTTGACACTGTTTTTCAGTAATAGTTGTTGTTATTGTATTATGTTTGACACTGTTTTATAGTAGTAGTTGGTGTTACTGTATTATGTTTGACGCTGTATTCTATTGGTAGTTGCTGTTGTTGTGTTATGTTTGACGCTGTTTTCTAGAGATAGTTGCTGTTGTTGTTGTATTCTGTTTGACAATGTTTTCTAGTAGTTGTTGTTGTTATTGTATTATGTTTGACACTGTTTTCTAGTAGTAGTTGTTGTTATTGTATTATGTTTGACACTGTTTTCTAGTAGTAGTTGTTGTTATTGTATTATGTTTGACACTTTTCTAGTGGTAGTTGCTGTTCTTGTATTATGTTTGATACTGTTTTTCACTAGTAGTTGTGGTTTTTGTATTATGTTGGACAGTGTTTTCTAGTAGTAGTTGCTGTTACTATATTATGTTTGACGCTGTTTTCTAGTGATAGTTGTTGTTGTTGTTGTATTATGTTTGACACTTTTCTAGCAGTAGTTGTTGTTATTGTGTTATGTTTGACACTTTTCGAGTAGTAGTTGTTGTTATTGTATTTATTTGACACTTTTCTAGTAGTAGTTGTTGTTATTGTATTATGTTTGACACTGTTTTCTAGTAGTAGTTGCTGTTACTGTATTATGTTTGACACTGTTTTCTAGTAGTAGT